>NC_051185.1:29005596-29041940 GCF_013339695.2 Rhipicephalus sanguineus | reverse complement strand
CTGAATTATTATTTGAATCAGTCGTGCGATCAGTACTAGATCAGTAAATGAGCTTTAACCATCAATAAATCAGCCATGACCAGAGAGGCTGTTATACGTAACCGTCACCTAGTACAGCATAACAACTAATACGAATTGTCAACTTAAGTAACCCCTGGCATTGATTTCTGTAGCGCAAGAAAATAAAGACGGCGACGCAAGAAGGGACACATAGTCAGAATGGGCGATAACATCGACTGAATTTACTGCAGGAAACATACAAAACCCAAACCCGTTGGACAAGCTCTGCTGCAAAAAAGCTTGAATATTTGGATGCATGTCCTGCACATGCAAAGCGGTGGCGTGTGAAGTGCGCGAAAAAGAGCTTCTCGGAGTGTGACGTTGCGCGTGCGCGCTTGTCCAATGGGTTTTGGATGTTGTATGTTTCCGCAGTAAATTCAGTTGATGTCTATCGCCGTCCTGTCTATGTGTCCTCTCTTGCGTCTGCGCCTTTGTTTTTTTTGTGCTACCGAAATGAATGCCATGTGATCACAACCAATAGCCAGCCCGCATTACCGCTTTGACTGCTCAACTTTCAAGTACCGCACCCAAGGGGGGGGGGAGGGGGGTCAGTGTCGGAACAACCCCTCCCCTTCCCCAATTTTCTAAGCACTCCATACCCTCCCGTCATCTCTCCTTTCAGCGCTTCAAGTGTGGAGAGGGCCGGGCTAACGTAGGCTGTGACCATGTGTGTCGTCGTAGCTTGGCGTAACGCATGCAACACCACATATATCATACCCATCTGAGCGCGCTCTCGTGCTAAAAAGAAATCTTCTCCCTCTTATTAGGCGAGCGCCTTGATGACGATATTATCGCAAGCAAAACCACATATAGCTTAGCCAAATGTAGCATATTGAGCGGCCGCTCGCGCCAGAAAGAAATCTCCTTCCTCTTATTATTCGAGCGCCTTGATGATGACATTAAAGCAGGCAAAACCACATATAGCATAGCCAACTGTAGCATAGTGACCGACCGCTCGAGCTAAAGACGTCTTCTTCCTCTTGTTCTTGGAGCGCCTTGATGATGACATTAACGCAGGCAAAGCCGCATGTAAGGCTCATGCGACACTAGCTTTGTACGAGCTGAAACGTGCTTCATATGTAAATCAAACGAAAGAAAGAAAGAAAGAAAGAAAGAAAGAAAGAAAGAAAGAAAGAAAGAAAGAAAGAAAGAAAGAAAGAAAGAAAGAAAGAAAGAAAGAAAGAAAGAAAGAAAGAAAGAAAGAAAGAAAGAAAGAAAGACGCGAACAGGTGTAATCTCCGCCGCTTATTCTTCTTCCCTGGACTGGCGGGAGCGGTAATGGGCGTTTCGCCACTGCCACCCGCAGGAGAAGCTGCTGTGAAAGTTTTACCACACAATAAATTTTCGTTGTTGGCCGTACCGCTGTGGTCACTGCTTATATCCCTTGTTAACATGCAGGACCCGTTGTACCAGCGAGATATTTTTGTTTGCTGCTGGTACGAGGGGAATGAGTCATCCCGCCAGTAAACGTTTTTCTCCCTATATCTTGCTATGCACAGTTTCACAACTTCCGCGTACATTCCTGCGCAATTGAAAAGAGGAAGCAAGCGAGAAATAGAAAGAGAGAGAACATGAAAAACGTAGGAAAAATAGAAATAAACCAAATAAAGAAAACAACACAGAAAGAAACTCGAGAAGAGAACCAGAAATAAAGAGAGGAGGAAAGAAAGAGAAAACCGAAGAGAAACAAAGAAGACTACCCAGCTCCGCAATTTCTTCAGGCTTGGCACGACTAGCGAAAACTGCCTGAAATTTTTGTTAAAGCACCGTCATACGAATTTTCTTTGTTTTAAACACTTATTTATAGCGATGATCGTTTCACACGACAGG
Source organism: Rhipicephalus sanguineus (assembly GCF_013339695.2). Lineage (NCBI taxonomy): Eukaryota > Metazoa > Arthropoda > Arachnida > Ixodida > Ixodidae > Rhipicephalus > Rhipicephalus sanguineus. The sequence continues at coordinate 29,040,050 of NC_051185.1, read as the reverse complement.
GGGAAGGGCGGACAATGCTCTCGTTAAGTCGGCATAGAAAAAGTCACAGTTTCGCAGCAGGGGCGAAGCAATGAATGCGATAGCGAGAAATCGAAATGTCACGCGCAGAACCAGAAGCAGCTCGAGCGTGCCGCTGAAGCACAAAGAAGGACGCCCTAAATGAACGCACAGGCATGCACAGGGCAAGCGTGACTAACAACTGTCACAGTTGTTACGCCTATGTGCTTGCCCACTACGGGGGATCGACCATGAAACCGGCGGTTAATATTTGGTTGGTAACAACTTTATTGATGGTCCGGCAGAGCGTTCGCCGACTGGGCTTTAGGTCTCCCACGTGGAGTGGGGAAATTTATAATTTAGACGCTCTTAGATATTTCTTCTCTTAAACTGCGGCACGTGGAGTGACCCTCTGCGTCTCCTACCACAGGGGCGTCTGATGCAAGGTGTGTCGGTGTTCTTTGTCTTTATTTCCCTTCCACATCCCGAGTGGATACAGAAAATGGCCACTTTGTCGTGCGCGTCTCAAGGGCAGTATTCGAAATGAAAGAAAATTAGGAGCGCTGCGTCTGAAAGTGTCGACAATGGAGAATCAGACGCTCTTAGGTATTTCTTTTTCTTTAAACTGTGGCGCGTGGAGTGACCTCCTGCGTCTCCCGCCACACGGGGGCGTCTGACGCAAGATGTTACTAGTGTGCCTCGATGTGTACAAAACGCGCAACAAAACGCGCATCAAGGCACCCTAGATGTTCCCGGTGTTCTTTCTTTTTTTTCCTTCCACATCACGAGTGGTACAGAAAGGGCCACTTTGTCGTGCGCGACTCAAGGCAGTTTTCAAATTGAAGAAATTAGGAGCGTTGCGTAATAAAAAACACGCTCACGCTCCTACGAGATTTGTTTACCACCAGCGGTACATGGTGTATATAATAGCTCGCCGTTATTTCGCCGGCGCTATATGGCGTGTGGCTGGTTGTCTAACGCTGCGCGCTGGGGAGCGAGGGGTTGCTGGTTCGAATCCGCGGTCGGGTACTTGACACTTTTTTTCTTCTTTTATTTTCCTTTGTGCCGCTTTTTGAGATATCTACAACATGTACATATCCGGACATGACGGCGTCGACATACGGCGACGGCAAAAATCACGCTGAGAGTGTCCATATAATTGCTATCGCAATAAGAATTGACACGAAGTGTGCCATGAATATGATGTGCTCTAAGGGGAAGCGCGCAGCTGGCTGCAAACGAGCACTACATTTACTGTTTAGAAAAATTTTATTACCCTATGTACAGAGTATACATCTGCGTGACATATCCAGTGTTCAGGGACACATTCACATTTTCACAATGTACATCACAAAAACTAACACTTTCACATAGGGCGAACCAGCAGAGTCTGATCAACATACAACAAACGAGCATAGCTCACAAGTGACACAATAGGGAAGAGGGGAGAAGGGTAAATGGGCGGGTGCCTTCTCTCCAGCGTGTACATCACCGGTGGTGGTAGATTCACTAGGACATGAGATCCAGTGGCGAACACAGATCAAAAGGTCGAGAAAGACAAGCACATAAACTCCGAAACCGACGGTGCGGCCTAGCACCATGTCGGCCGAAAATAAGTTGAACTCGATCACGCTCAAACGCCGACAAAAGGGCATGACCAATGGCGCAGAAAACTCGCGCTCCCCCAAGAAGAAAAGCTCCTCAGAGAGGACGCGAGGATCTCACGCTCATGCGCCCCAATATCGGCCATAAAGCACGTCGACGGCATTCCCAGCGACCGGCTTCGCAGCGATTGCGCCAAAGGCTGAACAGGCCGGCAACTAGTAAAAGTGCCGCGAAGTGCCCTCGTGGGAAAACCCCCCCGCCGGACCGAACCCTCGGACACCTGTCCACGAAAACCAGCATGGACCGCACGCCAAAAAAGTCGGGCGACCACGCTTCGATCGTCGCATGCCGTTGGTCTCAACCATGACGCAGTTCGGGCAAGTGGCGCTGCGTACCACCTGCCATCGTTGCAGCCGATCTCGAGTGGGGAGCAAGCCCAGCCCCATCGCCAACGAAGTCACGAAGGGGACCCGGCAACGCCGCTGCAGTCATGTGCTTCCACGGGCGACTCATTACCGCTTGCCGGTGTCGGGGTACTAAAGGCTGCACTAGGGCGGCCATTGTGTCCACTACTTTCGCTTCGGCTACATCGATCTCGGGACATGTAGTCTCTAGACGGCGGTGGAAGGCTAGGAGGGCACGATACACAGTCGGTAAATGAGAGGACTGCGGACCACAGTTGAAAGGACCAGCGGGCACTAGGACACGTAGGGATGGGCCCAGGTGGTAACGCGCGAGTGTCTGCGCAGGCGTACCATCATTATTTAAAACGCGCAATAAAGTGCGGAGGGACAGGATGGAAGCTGTAACGGCCACGTCGGGGAACGCGAAGCCTCTCGGCTGCGCGGTTGCGCTAACGTGGGGCGCGATAATAATTCCGTACCACCAGACCAAAAGAACGAGGTGATTAAACGCTGAACTTTCTGTGAAACGCGGAGCGGGGGTTTGACGGTGTGACATAAGTACCAAAATTTGCGAGGTAAACCGATTGCGACAAGTACCGGCGTTCTAAAAGGGGAAATCGAAGTGCTTAGCAGCGTCTATGTTTTCTGTTAGAGATTTATAACAGATGCCCAGATATTTTCGTGTATACCGAAGCATTATAAGTGACACCTAGTATCTCCATGGTGGGGGACCATTGCCAAGGCAACGTGATGTTAATACGCTCCGGCAGGGTTTCCATGAAGAAATACTGACTTTTTGACAAGTTTAAACGAGCCCGGATATCCACCGAAATGGGAAAAGGCATTCAGGACGTGCTTGCAGTGACTGTTCGTTGTGTATGTACAGAGTAATATCATCGGCATAGGCAGTTTAACTTTAACTTCAGTGCGGCCAGGAAGGGGTAAGCCCACGAATCTGTGGATCTCGTTCGATAGCCTTTAAAAGGGGCTCTAAGGCAAGGACGAATAAGACAGGGAGAGAGGACAACCCTGACGGACTCCTAGTGTAACCTGGAATGGGCGGCTCTCGCGGAATCTAGGAAAGGGTACTCTCGGGTTAGCGTACATAGCACGAATGAGGCGAATGAACTTGTCAGGAAAACCGAATGATTGTAAGACGTTGAATAAATAGGTATGTTCAACGAAGTCGAAAGCTTTTTCCTGATCTAAGGAAACAGTAACCCTGGGCGCATCGTCCAGTGGTGTACTGTATTATGTCACGCGTGAGCAGGTATGACTATGAATGTCGCGGCCTGGAATGGAAGAGACTTGATGGGGAGCTATTAGCGATGGAAGAGACGGACTGATGCGGCGTACCAGAATGTTAGCCAGGAGTTTGTAATCCGCATTGAGAAGGGTAATGGGGCGCCAATCTTCGGGTCGCATGGATTGGGAGTCTTTCTTGGGTATAAGTGTGGGAAACCTACGACTGCTGATGGAGCCAGGTTATCCTTCGTCAAGGCCACATGTTACCAAACAGAGCCCAGGAATTACTCTGGTAAAATTTACAAATGTCTGATATTACTAATTGAATGTATGATAAATCAGAATCACAGAAACTGTCCTTATGATCACGATAACGCACTACAAAGCCTTTTAGTATTAATTGCATCCGGTAAAAATCCAAAGGCGCTTTGGCTATTCATTATTTACTTGTTATAACTGCGGTTAGTTGTCTGGATCATGTCGTCGTTGTGAGTGCCAAAATGAGCCTCTTTCACGATGCCATGGCGCATGCATCGTCCCCCAGCGGAAAGACGTGAAATGCGCCTTATCTCGGACGCTTTCGTTCTAAGCAATAACCGGTTGGCCCAGCCCCTACCAAAACCCTACCAAAAATGGCTGAGGGCAGCACAGGAAATGAAAATTGGCGAAGCTTGCACTGAGCCGCGCAAGCTTTGAAGCAGCAAAACTGGGCGATTCTGAAGACTAATCTTGTTGTTTCTAGGTTGCTTCTGCGCCTTTGCCAGGTGATGAGGGTTCTCCAGGTTCCTTCAGGTCGTTGCTAGGCTTTAGCTAGGTGATGCTAGGTTGTTTATACGTTGATTCATAGCGCAGAGAGGTTCGAGTTAAACCCAAGAGAGTCACAGACACGACACGGATGTCCAAACTTAAGAGACAGAAACTCATGCTGAAAGCAAGCGTTCGCATCTCTCATAGATCTACGGGCAGGTCGTCCTTGGCTTAGGGCTTCCATCGCTTCGGGGTCTTCTTGCAGCCGCCGTTGCCTTTCTCGATCCCTGGTGTTGGGCTAACTGTTGCCTTCTTCCTTTTTAGTGGACCAGTGGTGAGTAGTGGGATTTACCCAATTTCTGTAGCATATACCTGATAGGCCACACAGGAGAGGCCACACAGATTACGGCTGCCTTAAACAGTTTCGCTATTAAAGGGCGGATTCCGGAACTCTCCCCGCGTAGTACACAATATATTATTAAGGCGAAAGCCAAGGATGCCTCATCAAACGTGACAAGTGAACGTTGGCGGCCTCCGAGCTGTGCCCTCAACATGACGTCATGGATTGTCAAAATTAGCGACGTCACTATGACGTCGCATAACGTAACGTCACATGATGTCATCTTATGACATCGTCGCTTGGTAAAAGGTAGGCCTGTCCCAGAGGAAGTGCAAAACCAGATGAGGTGCAGAAAGCTTGCAATGTCTCCGATTCTTGAAGCAATACCCCTATCAAGGACCGATGCTGCTAGCCAACTTCGAGTGGCTGCACAACAAATGACTTCCTCCACTTGTAATACAGCAAGCAGACTGCACAACCACCACCGCCACTGCCCGACCGATTTGCGTCTTCAGACACCTACGGGAATACGCCGAAATGATGCCACTCTGCTTTGCCGTTTATGGCTAAGAGTGGCTTTCACAAAGGCATTCTGCTTTCGAATCCAAATGGCTGACAACCCGTTTTGTGACAATTGTGGTAGCGAGGAGATACTACAACACATCTTCTGCGACTGTCCTCGCTACAATGTGCAGAGAAAATCCCTCGCAGTCGCTCTTGCTCGCATAGATCCCAGACCGATGACGGCAGAAACCATTCTGGAATGTCGTCCTGAGAGGTCATCGCGGTTGAAGGCGACGAAGGCAGTGCTCAACTTCTTGAAGGCATCAGACCTGCACCGTCGCTTATAGACTAACGTCGTTATGATGACCGTGAATGTGTGTGACTTTTTGGGCGTGCTGCTCCCTTCTCTCTCTCTCTCCTCTCTAGTCTTTATATCTCCCCCATCCCTTCCCCAGTGTAGTGGTAGCATACCGGTCCTCTAGACTGGTTAACATCCTGCCTTTCCTTTCTCTCCTTCTCCTGCCCTTGAGGCAGGCGCGAAATCACGGTAGGAGACGGAAAGGGGGTGCGGGCGGGATCAAAGCGTTCGACCTGGGAAGAAAAAGACGACTTTCCTCCTTCAGCGAAGGCGTAAGGGACCGCGTGAGTTATGACGAAGCCGACTTGCCCTTAAGGCACAGTGCTTGATGGGTACGCGTGTAATTATACGTGTACTTCAAAGCCTGTCGTTGCGCATCTAAGTAAAGCCGAGGTCCTGTGCAATCTTCACCCATATCTGATGGTCATAATTGGGCCCGGGAAACTGCGTATGAGGCCGCCTGCAGTAGCAGTCAGGAGCGCTCCGGTTCCAAGCTTGCACATGTACTTAATAAGGTTGTGCCTATTTGCCTTCATCATTGGCACATAGCAGTGGGTACACGTAACACCATTAGAGTGCCCACACGCGGGGAGCCCGTCGCAGCCCTCCCCCTTGTCATCTAAGGAAGGCGCCATTTCTGCCCTATACCTACCTACGCTCAGTCGGACCCGGTCCATTCATTGTTTAATGCGCAGGGACACGGCTATGCAAGTTTTTGACAACAATGGCGACCGACGACCCCTGATGTTGCATTGCAAGAACGGTTTACTCCCCGCCTTTACCCCAGGAAAGCCGGACACCGTAAGAAGGCCGTTGTGAGAAGCACGTGATCGCTGGATTTTCATTTGTGCATTCATTGCGCATCTTGTTTGCATGTAGTATTGACCAAAACGGGCTGGGGATGCTGAAGTGAAACACCTGACTACCCCCTCTCCCCCCAACACTGCGCACGCCTATGCGTAGCACCCAGTGGTTCTGCTCACTCTTTCGTCGTAGTCGTTCAAGTGTCATCTTCTATAGCTAACAGTAATGACCGGGCCTTCAAAGCCGGCTCCTCTAACGTCTCGCAGCAACAGCAGCCTTGCATCGAACATCCCCGCTACCAAAGCATCAAGGTAGGCCGCCCAGCACCCAAGTTGCTACAAGCATAGATGCGTTGGAAGTGGAGCCAGTTGAAGGCCGTTTACGTAAGCGTTGTTGTTGTAGAGACGAGCTGGCGTTGGTTGACGAAGGTCCGAGTTCTTTTAAGGCGAAAGCCATAGATGCTTCATCAAACGCGAAAAGTGACCTTCGTCCACGGAGAAAGAAGTATTTGAGGAGGAGAATCTCTAGGCCGCGGCAGCGCGCGAGGGCGGCGCGATAGCGTCACGGCGGAATGCGGTTTGTGCCGAAGCACGACAGATGACGCTTCCGGCCTGTTGCCATCTTTAACATGCTCTTCTATGGACGCGACGCATAAAAATCGTGATAGCGCCTCGTACATTGTAAAATTTCTAAGATTTCTGTCTGTAACATCAATCGGTATATATGACAGATATTTTAGCTGCAGTTCCTAATCGATACTGCCGAATTATAGGCCGTACAGCGCTTGAAACGAACTGCTAGTAGTGGCCCCTGAGCAGACGACGTCTGCCGCCGCATGCACGCGCCCCTCGCTCCTCGCTCGCATGTTGTGCGCGGCGCATGCGTAGTAGGCCTTGGGAACGAAATGTTCCCTTCGCGATTTGCTGGTTTCTTCTCTTTAGCGCTCTCAATGGCTTCCGCGCGTTGCGCCGGCGGCGACGACTCCTCGATGTTTGCGCGCGCTTTTCACGCCGCGACAAAGGAGAGCGCAGATTTCGACCAATGCTTCTTCAGGATGGGGCGGAAATGTGTCGTGCCAAACTGAAGCAGTGAATACGTGTCCAGCAAAGTGAAGGTAATTACCTTCAAAGTTCCTAGTGACCCAGTGAGGTTGGAAGCGTGGGCTCGCGCCATACGAAGAAAAGACCGACAGCTGACGCCTCGTGACTATACTCCGTTTCATACATCAGGTGCAACGCTGTGGAAGCTATGTAAGTAGTTCGGCCAGCAAAATGCGTAAATCCGCGTGTCTTTTGCTTGGCCTCCGCGATTAGTTCCTGCAGCGCGATGCCAGTGCTAATCGCGGAGGCCACGATAAAAAAAAAAGAAAGAGACGCTAAGCGATCCAGAACAAACTATCGACAGCACTGTAAATAACGGAGTACGTTTATTTCTTGGGCACAAATCACCTTCTTTTATTATACAGCCCAAGGAGGGGAAAAAAATCACATTACGGGTGGTAAATTCGTTGAACTGTTTCTTCGCGCGAACGCATCTGCTGCAAGAAGTCTCGCTAGCTTTCAAAGCGTTGCACCTGATGCATGAAACGGAGTATACGTTTGCGAGAAGCACTTCTCGGACAGTGACACAGACAGGCGGCGCTATTATGACGAACTTGGTGGCGAAGTTCTCCTTGACAAACCGGAACGGCCAGTGTTGTTACGAGACGCCGTGTCTTCAATCTTTCCGCGCGCTGTCCCAGATACTTGTCTGCTGTTCTCAAAAAAAGACAATGTGAAATTTCAACCACCTGGGCTTTTGTAACGTGCACTTAAATGTAAGCACACGGGCCTTTAGCAATTCGCCCACACCTAAATGCGGCCGCCGCAACAACCTAAATCTGAATTGATGGCATATAGGATAAGTCCCATCATTCGTTGAAATAAATTATACCTAACTCATTGAGTTGACGTTATCAAAAATTATAGATTTCACGTTGAACAAAAACATCACGCTGGTAATTTTCCTGTATGTGACGCCATTTTTCTCGTTAATTTACCGAAAAAACTTGGAGTGCGCTTGAGCTTCGCCGTTAAGAGTAGAACGCGATTGCGTAATCTGGCCCCGTGCGCATCGCCTTCTCAGTTGCTAGCCTCACCGACACGGACACCGACACCGGTATTTCTGCGAAACGGGCTCTTTAACGCTGTCGCGTTAAAATATGGAGCCCTCGAGGATGCACAAAAACACATCCATTTGGGCGTGAAGCGCGAGCGGCGAATCGGCGACGAATGGCCTTGAACCGACGAACTTCGTCGGAGAGCGTGGTGAGAGGGACGCGCGCATTTTTCCTTCTCCGCTAGCGGACTCTCTCGACAGAGGAGGCGTGAGCGCTGTGCCCGATTTCGTGACTGTATTAGGACGCCCGAGCGAGCGCAGTTTCGCCTCCTCAAGAATTCTTGCTCCGTGCCTTCGTCGTCGTCGTCAGCACTAGTTTGCAAAAAAAGTCGACACCACGGGGTGACGCCCCCGAATGACGTCATCGTGACGTCACACACGGTCACAGGTTGTAAGTTTGTGACATAATCATGACGTTACTTTCACGTCTCATAACGTTACGTCGCCTGAAGACGTCATCATATGTCATCGTCGCTTGGTCACAGTTTGGCCGATCGCGGAGGCAGTGAACAAGAAAGAAAGAGAGGAGGAAAGAAAGAGAAAACCGAAGAGAAACAAAGAAGGCTGCCCAGCTGCGCAATTCCTTCAGCCTTCGAACCACTAGCGAAAAGCTGCCTTAAATTTTTGTTAGTCTTCCTTGGTACATACCCAGCACCGCCATACGAATTTTGTTTGTTTTAAGCGCTTATTTATAGTTATGATCGTTTCACACGACAGGGGGAAGGACGGACAGTGCTCACGTTCAGTCGGCATAGAAATAATTGAATTAAAGTGTGCGATGAAGTACAATCAATACCCGGAAACACTGCCGCTCCGGCGTCCCAAAGAATTACGTCATGATGACGTCACCGACACCATCTTGAATAATTTGCTAGTTCGGCGGCCTTTTAAAAGGGGCCGTAACTGAAGGTGAAATTGGCGCTAGTGTTCATGGAGATACAAAATTAAAGCAGCCAATGGCAGCCTGCCGCCGTGCCGGCAAAGCCGTGCACCCCGCGCCGGCAGCGCGCGCGCCGCGACGCTAGTTTTGAATTCCTCGAAAGTTCCGTTGTAGCACGAAGCGAGTGCTGAGAGCGGGCACCAGGCTGGCCGTGCAGGGAGGCTATGCTTGGCGGACACCTGCAAGTCTCCCGTTGTGGTTAGCGGGTCATTATTCGCCATTGAGACTTATCGGAGTGGTCGTTATGTCAGCCGTGCTCCGTCGCCGCCATACAGGAGCCCGTCCTAGTCGCCGGCCTTGACATGAAGTTTCGTGATGTTCCGTTACATGAAGCGAGCTTTGGCCGGCGTGTGGAGTTTTCGTGGTGTTTGCGTGTTGTGCGCTCTTGCCGCCGTGGTGGTTAACGGCACGCACCATTCGTACATCATGGAACGGTGCACGGATACTTCAACCGGCCGTGTTCCGCAAGATTCTTCGAGGTTCCGAAAAACTAAAGGTGAGCATGCGGCTTGCGTTCGCAGCCACACATTTACGAATTGCAGTTGGACAACACAGTTATTGTTTTTTTAATTACGGCTGAATCGTGAAAAATACGATGTTGCCGTTAATATCGCTGTTCCTAGAAGGAATGAAATTAAAGAACTTGAGGCTCATAGTTTAACTTTTGCGTCTATGACAGAACTGCGTGATGGAAGTGCGTTTTGCTTTTTTTGCCTGTTTATCACTCGCCATCGTTTAAATACGCGTTCCTGAGACTCAATAGGCAGTTTTAGAATAGCGTACGAAAAGCTTTGCGTTGGCTTTTCGCGCAACTGTCATGCGTCGTACGCTAACCGCTTGCGGGCTCCCGTAGTGACGGAAATAGCGAGCCGCAAGCGCTAAAATAGCGTAAGCTATTCTAAAACTGCCTAATGTATCGCAGCTTGCACTGAGCCGAGACGACGAAACTACGTTTGCCTCATGCGGCTGCGTAATTTGTATCGTTGGAATTAATAGTTTTCAATTGCTTTATTTCAGGACGGAAACGTTTTCGGAGTATTCGAGAAAGCAAGAACTGATGCGTTTGCCCAAGGAGGGGTTAACAGCTGTAGAATCAGCGCTCTGCGAAGTCTCGATCCGCAACTCAAGTGGACCATCTTTCTACACTGCCTCCAGTGCTTCTTCTCGGTGCGTGAATATGCTATGTACTTACGGCTGAAGAAGTAGTTTGTGTGTCTATATATTGTCTCTGTTCTTGCCTATGGAAAAACCGCTCTAAGGATTCATGTGTAGACATGAGACATGTCCTATATGCAGAATTTTACTGTTTGTGTTTATCACAATGAAGTGCTCAGTGTACCCAACATGACGTCCTCCCTTCAGTGGCGTTATATTCAGCTAGGCATTGTATTCGCGGTGAAAGAAAAGCTGCGTATAGGCTTATTTCACCTGGTCGTTGAGTAATACGCTTTTCTTCGAATGTCATGTGCTGCTGCATAAACTGACCATGGCCTGCATCCCGTTGCCACCAACTAACTTTCAAGTAGTGTTCAAGTACCATATATTGTGTCTTGCTCTTTTTAGCGCAATGTACTACTTACTGTGCTAAATCTTATCTTTTTCATTTTGTTTATCTGGTGAAGGTGTCCAGCATTTCATGTATATTTGTGCAAAATCTGAGCAAATATGTAAGTGGTTGTTTTGTGTTTCGTATCATTTCAATGGTTAATAAGTAAATCATTGCAATAATATTTCATATTTACATATTTTGCGCTTCGTTATGTCTTTGTCATGCACTGACATTTCTTTAAACTACATGATTACCTCTCATCAGAGGCTCCTCTGCACTTTGCTCGGTATTGCACCAAATGAAAATCGTGTTTCTTATATGTGTGTGCGTCAAAGGGCCTACACTTTCCAATGTGTTCGATTTTTTAATTTCTAAATTTTACAATGAACTTTTGTGTTTAGTCATGCACACACTGTGAATTCTTCCCTTCTGTTCTTCTCCTGAACTTGTATCGTGCCCCATTACATGCAAATCTTGAGTTTGGGAAACAGAACAATAAAAAGAGGTAACAGAAATGTTGTAGGTGGATTCATCCTTTATGCTGTAGCACATGCTGGCTGCGGGCAAACGCGAATGCGCGGCCAAGCACAGCACGCGCGCGAGCGCACGCGAACAAAAAAAAAAAAAAAAATCCCGCGCGGGGCATAGGAGAGGAGAAAAAGCAAGCGTACAAAATAAAAAAACGGTGCGCGGCATGGGAGAGGAGGAAAAGCAAGCGCACAAAAAAAAAATAGAAAGAAAACGGCGCGCGGAGAGGGAGGAAGAGGGGGTGGAGGCGAGCGGCTGTTGTTACTGTTGCCCTGACGACGTAAGCAACGTAATCGCTACGTCATCGCCCTTTGAGCTTGGCGGCCTTCTGCAAGGAGCGTAACTCAATAGCGCTCTCGGCGCTTGCGTCGGCGGAGCGTTTGAATTTCGCGTCCTATGGGAGGTATACGAAGAAACCGACCCTTGGTACAATCTACAGAAAGATTTTCGTTATGGTACAATGTGCCCTAACGCGGGAAAGCGCGCAGCTGGCCATAATGGAGATCACAATGCTTGCACAAACGTACGTCCTCCACTGCTGATGGAGCCAAATCATCGTTTATGAAGGCCACATGTTATCAAATAGAGCCGCAGCAATTACTCTGGTAAAATTTGCAAATATCTCATAATTACTATTTGAAGGTAGGATCAATCAGAATCGCAGAACTGTTTTTATGATCCTTATAACGCTCTACAAAAGCCTTTTAGTATTATTTGTTGTGAGGTCGCCTGAGGACGTCATCACATGTCATCGTCGCTTGGTCATAGGTGGGCCGATCGCGGAGGCAGTGCTAAACCAATTGAGTTGCAGAAAGCTTCCAATGCCTGCTATCCTAGAGGCGGTGCAAAACCGCCACGTCAGGTGCAGAAAGCTTTCGGAGGTGGGCGTGGTAGGGTCAATACATCGACTGAGAAGCAAAAGAATAAGATGGCTTTCCCCTTCGAGTCGTCTTATAGGGAAATGCATGGGGAACCCTGTGACATTTAGATGCAAAGCCGCTTTTGCTCGGGGCTGTGTCCGGCTGTGGCGTCCGCACTCCATAGACTGCGCATGCTCCTACTCTCTCTTCTCTACTCTCCTACGCTACCCTCCTCTCGCGCGCCTGTCGACCGCGTTCCCCGCTCGCCATGTGAGAATTAACGGCCAGGCTAGAGGGAAGACACGACGCGCGTAGCGTTCCTCTTCGCGTTCCATGACGCTTTGAATGGATGAATGGATGGATGCAGCTAACGGCGCGGGACTTCGCCCTAGCTTAAGAATCTGACGAGCCATCTCCTAAAAAAAATTACACCATCTTCCGCTCAAGCGAACCGTCTCCCCGCTGCTTCGCATCCACACATGGTTCCCTTTAGCGGGAGATGGTGTAATTTTTTGCTTTTTTTAACATGCTATTATTTACACACCACATCGAAAAATTAAGGTGACTAAGATAAATACATTTACACTACTAAGATGTTGTATGGGCACAGGATATATTTTCTTTTTTTAAATGCGGAGCATTTCTTAGTCGCACCTGCGGCGTCGGCCGCCGTCCACACCCCAACTGCGCATGCTCGGCTCGTCTCGTGCCGGCAGCAAGCCTCTCCCTTCCCTCCCTCCCTCCTTCTCTCTCTCCCTCCCTCCCTCTCCTCCTCCCCTCCCCCCTCCCCCTCCTCTCCCCACGTCCAGGGGCCGTATTCTCGAACGATCGCAAGAGGCGACAATCGCAAAAGTATCACCTTTGGTGCGCGCTGATTGGCTATTAAGCAAATCCGGAAATGTGATTGGCTATTAAGCAAATCCGGAAATGTGACCGCCACCTAGTATTTCCGCCGACATGGCGGTGCTCTGCGGCGCTCCTGACATGCCTGGAATAAACGAACACACCTTATCACTGTCGGTTGGTGGTTAAGTCTAGCATTTCAGTAACATAGACGGTAGCTTCTAGTATTCAATCGTCGGTGGATGTGCGCAGCGTATTTTGCGCTGAAGCTTTCAGCGAGCATTAGCTTGGGGAGTTTTCAGTACTCGTTCTTTGCCAGCGCGTGTTTTTCGTGGTTTGGACGTTCCAGGAACACGAACGGTGCGTTGCTCGCGTGGTTTATCGCGCGCCGGCAACATGTTGAGACGTTGAGGCGATGTCGCTGCTGTGGCGGCCCACTACAACCAGAGAAAATCTACAACTGCTACAGCAGAACTCTCTGAGTACGCCGCGTTAAACTCTCAACTAAAGTACATTTCACACAAAGTTGCATTCTTTAAATATTATACTGTGCATTAAAGAATTGCACAAAAAAAACGTTGAAAGCAAGCAGCCAGGGCAACAATGACGTCACAGGCAAGTGTTTCTTCAGTTATTGAACACACCACATTCTACGTCACCAAACGCGATACTATCGCCTTTCGCGATCGTTTAAGAAAAATCACACCATCTCCCGCTAAAGGGGACCATGAGGCGATGCGAAGCAGTGTTTCGGCATGTAGAGCCCGCGTTTCAGAGGTGGAGTGGTGAGGGGGGAAGGGGAGAGGGGAAGTGGAGAGGGGGAAAGGGGAGAGGATGAGAGATGGGAGGGGAGAGGGGGAGTGGAGATGGGGATGGGAAAGGGAAATGAGAGGGGAAAGGGAATGGGAGAGGTGATGTGGAGAGGGGGAGGGGAGAGATGGAGTGGAGAGGGGAAGTGGAGAAGGTTTGCGCATGCGCAGTAAGGGTGGTCACGCCGCACACCACCCCCACCGGATTGAACTCCGCTATAAGATGCTTCATATCTAAAACGGGCCGAGACCGCCAGGAGCGTCAGCGCGTTCTTTACCTCGAGCGCTATGCATGAGCTGCGCGAGAGGCGCTGCGCGGTGGCGGGAAAATGATGAATATGATGATGGGCGATGATGATGGCGCTACATATATGAAGAGAGGCTGGTGCCAATGTGTGCACCGGTTACTTCTCTTTAAAAGAGAGTTTGAGAATTGGAGACCCAAGACACTGGGTCCCGAAGCTGCGTTGGGTACGGTGCTCTTGCGTTCGGAGGAGAAGCAGATTTTGAGAATTGGATCACACGCGAGCTGCGTTGGTTCAAACGCGCGGGGCGCCTGACGTGGCGAAATTGAAATCGTGCGAGACGCGGGCCATAATGCGTCGTGACCCGCGCTGCGTCTGTGTCGTCTCGCTGGGGACCCAAGACGCCTTGGGACCCACGATAGGTTTTGATTATTGGGTCTTGGGTCAACGCGAGCGCAAGAGCCCAAGAGTGGCTTGGGTTCTGCGCATGCGCGCTAGCGGCTCGCAAACTTCCGGGGTCCCCAAACTCCTTCGGGCCCCAATTCTCAAACCCTCTACTTACATAACAGTTGCCGTCGCAAGGTAGTTAACAAGCACAAAACTATATGCAAATAGGGATATAGACGAACACTCACGCAATTATCCCAAAATCGTCAACACAAACAAGTGCCGTCTCAACAGTAAAGTTCATAAAATACGAATATATACAGAAGCGCAATGTCCACACATAACAGAAAAGTTCGCCAAGATGCCACTGTCCATCATTAGGCACTTAGGCACTTGCAAATTGTCTCTGAACTGCCACACTCCAGCTGGAACAGACATTTTTTGCCCAAACAAATGCTCCACAAACGCCAAATTTCAAGGAAACGTGTAGCCAGGATTAGCGGTTCATAATAACAATGCGAAAAATACTTTATTTCGGTATTAGTACCTTTGTGATCTATCTGATTCGTCACTTTCATCCAAATGCATTCCGTACCAAGGGATGGTTGTATTCAAACAGAAAATGAGAGCTAGACAAATCACTAATTGAATAAAGAATGAATGACGACAACGCTGACCTTATAACAACGAGTAGCGGAGATTAGCCAGCGTTATGTGGCATTACCAAACAGGTGGTCAGCATTGGCCAACACTGACAAACGGCTAACCAGAATTAACCAACGAACGATTTTTTTTTCGAGGGGCTAGGTTCTTTGTAAGATACAGCCAAATGAATCCAATGGACAATTAGGCCAAGGAAAGCATAGGGCACATCAATTGTTTACGTTAAGGGAAGTAATTACGAGGTAAGTTCAAATGAATAAAGTGGACGAAAAAAACACAGCCTTACCATCGGTGGGGCCCGAACCCACAACCTTCAAGTTACACGTACAGAAATGCCCAACGAAGTGGACAGGGAAGCGTCTTCCATCGTAGCTCAATTGTTAGAGCATCGGACGCGTGGTCAGCCTTGCCAGTGGCCCTTCTAAAAGATCATGAACAAAGCTTCTTAGTGCAAGGCAGGCAGTTCGCTCGACAATATGTGAAAGTTTGGCAAAGGCAAAAAAACTAATGCGCTGTAAAAACTGGGACGAATAGGAGGAAGTTCAAAGAGCGCATAAGAGGTTACTGATCACTGGCTTCATCGATTATAGCTGGCAAAGATTGAACATTCCAGAAAAAAAAATTAAGACGTAAAGTAACATGATTGACGTTTAGGACCCAGCGAAGAAAAACAAGAATAAAGGAACGAAAGAAACTTACGATGGCTGAAAAGTGCTCGACTCAACCCACTCTGCGTAGTAAATGAAGCGGAAGAAATTCGAGGAATCTTGAATTCGCGCCGCTTGATTGACTGCCTTTGACGGCAAGGCAGCTGGAATGTCGACTATGCCTTTCATTGATCGAGTTTTTTTAAAGGCTGCATTTCTTGTTCAGTGAACAAACTGACTATGGAATAAAGCTAGGAGCTTTCTTTACCCATATATGCAGTTTGTGGTTCGGTCATCGAATGTTATTTTCAATACTCATCTATTTATAAACTTTATTCCCTGCAACGGGCGAACATGCTTCTCCTAAACATTACCGTCAGCGGTGTTTATTTTATTTTTTTTCCCCTTTTTACTTATATGTAACATGTGCTTTTGTGCTGGGCTCTTTTCGTTTTCTTCATTTTCTTTGTTAGTTTTTATCTTGTTCCGCTATTTTCGTGTCGTACATAAGGAAGCGTCTGGAACGGAAATAAACCAGTTGTTAGTACGCGCTTTACCCAGTGTGTGTCTATTTTCCTGTCCTTACGTGAATTCTTGTCCACGCGATCAATTGTAAAGTCATGCCAACTAGCCGCGAAAGTAGCTTTACTGTCACCTTTTTTTTTTTCACGGTGCCTCAACCTTTCACTCACGCTGCCTTTACCGAGTGGTCTACGCAGCATTCGCGGGGCCTGACGTCACATCGACCATATTGTGGTCTTACCTTAGCTTCTACCGTGCGGTTGTAGATGTCAACGAAATGTAGATGAGGTGTACCATTTGAACACGCTTGTTGTACAAGAATAATGCGGTATTCTCAATCGTGTGAGCACACAATCCGTGTATCTACTTCACCGGTCAAACTCTACCATGCCACTTAGGCGTGCCAGTTCATGAATGAAAACCAACGAATACCGCATATCACCCCGCAACAGTTGGACGCATGGCTGTCTATAGCATGAACTCTTGGGAGTGGCTAATCATGGTGACGAAACTTACTTCTTACTTCAACTTATGTGCCTATTAAAGGAGCCCCGCAGCTGGTGTATATTAACCCAGTGTCACCTTCTGCACTGTTACCTACCATGCAGTGTTACCTTCGTATTATTCTGCATCGTTACCTAATATGCGACGTGCCTCAGAGTCATAACGTGAATTTTGCACATAAAGCTTCTGCAACCTAATTTTAATGGATTTTTTATAGCAATTCGTTATCTGGATACCTTTTCGCCAGCTATTGCCCTACAAAGCTCAGACTATGAGCGCCAACTTCGATGTGGGTGCTTAGATTTTTCTAAATTTCTTTGCCATCGAACGCATCTGACGCCATTACTGGAGGATCCCCACGCCCCCTGCCTAATCACTGTAAATGACTTTAGGCCTGTGCTTCGGGTGACAGCCGAAGGAATCATTGTTTTTTCCTCCTCGCCTAGTCTTTGCTTTTGCGTCCCTACTAGAGCGACGGAGACATTCTTTTCTTTTTCTTAGTTTTGTTACTTTTTTTCGCACTTTTGCCCGAAAAGGCGACCACTTTCTGACAACCACCAGAGGAAAGTGAAAGTATTTCCTGATCGCTCGTTATTGTGTATTGTCTTACTCGGTCCAGAGTGCTGGACTGCACACAGTGCTATTCTTATATTCTTGCTTATCAGCGTTCTTTGTAGGCAACACCATTATTGGGTTCTCGCATTTTCTTTCCTTCATTCATTACTTTCCTTCGTAGTTTTCCGAGTTCTTTTCTGACATTAAGCCTACTTTGCTTCCTTCGACACCATTCGCTTCTGAACAGTAGTTACGGGCTTTTGTCTTCTTAGTGTTGTTGATAATGGCAGTCATCGATCGATATTGCTGAATGCCTAACGAAGACTCACAGTGTAAAGAACAAGCGGGTTAACCCGTGTCTGTCTATCTATCTATCTATCTATCTATCTATCTATCTATCTATCTATCTATCTATCTATCTATCTATCTATCTATCTATCTATCTATCTATCTATCTATCTATCTATTCTATCTATCTATCTATCTATCTATCTATCTATCTGTCTGTCTGTCTGTCTGTCTGTCTGTCTGTCTGTCTGTCTGTCTGTCTGTCTGTCTGTCTGTCTGTCTGTCTGTCTGTCTCTGTCTGTCTGTCTGTCTGTCTGTCTGTCTGTCTGTCTGTCTGTCTGTCTATCTATCTATCTATCTATCTATCTATCTATCTATCTATCTATCTATCTATCTATCTATCTATCTATCTATCTATCTATCTATCTGTCTGTCTGTCTGTCTGTCTGTCTGTCTGTCTGTCTGTCTGTCTGTCTGTCTGTCTGTCTGTCTGTCTGTCTGTCTGTCTGTCTGTCCCTCTTTTTCTTTTTCTCCTTTCATCTAACACTTTTCTCTTCCCAGAGAACACTAAACGGTTTTGGCTCAGCGCCTTTCGAACCAACCACGGGCACGAACAATGCGACTGAAGTTATACTTTGCGCAGAAACCTATTGAAAAGAAAAAAATTGAGCTACAAGACTGCAAGACAAGGCTGACAGGCACAACGCCTCCTCTGGAACTAATGTGCGCGTGCATACGAAACCAGCTTCGATTTTGCCGGACAGGCAGACGAGAGAGTCTCTGAGGTAAAAGGGGAGAGAAGGGGCAGAAAAAAGAATAAGGGCACAAATTGGCAATGGCAAGCCAGGTTCTCGGGAACAATTTGTCCGTGAAAAACAAATGGCGATGGAAAGGAAAGCGTAGGGGAGGAGAACGCCACTTTGAGCTAATAAAAGTAGAAGGAGCTCCCTGAAACAGCTGAAAGAAGGCTGGAGAAGCGCTGACTACGATGACAAAGCTATTCAGGGAGCATTTTTCTGCAACGGGGATGAATGGAGGGAGCATGGGGAAAGAAAAGCCGGACGTTGAAAATAGAAAGCTTTCTTCCCTAAAGTGGTAAGAGGGGACAGTGGTTCGCCTCGATAAAGAAGGACTTCAGCGTGTAGAGGAGTACGTGAATAAGGAAAATAAAGGGAAGAGAGATTGAAAACAAAGAGAGAATAAAAAATACAAAACGACGTGAAGTTAAAGAGACTCGCCGCAAGTACTTCTTAACAGGAACAGCTATCGTACCTGTTTGTTAGTCTCTTCTTTTTTAAGCCAGGATATTGCGTAACCTGTGAGCTTGATCTGAATGCCCGACTTTCAATGCAGGTTCTTCACTTGTGAATAGAACGAGTATTTTTATGATTGCTATCAGAAACGTTTGAAAGATCATTCGTTATCTCTACATGTAGGGCCTATTGACATGCGCAACATGCTGTCACTACAGTTTGCTTGAGATGGACCACAATAAAGGGCAATCCGACCTTCGGATCCGAAGGTCGGAGGTTCGGTCCCTGCCGGCGGCAAATTGTCTTTTCGTCCACTTTACCTTTTTCATATATATATCACAATTATTACACTACACTGAAAACAGTGCAATTAACGTTCCCTACACCTTCCTTCGCTTAATTATGCGCTAGTTTTCATTAAAACAAGATAATAATGTTTAAAGGAACGATGGCTGCACTTCTGTGATAACAAATAGAGAAGCAAGATTGGAAAGAAAGAAAGAATGAAATAAATAAATAAATAAATAAATAAATAAAGCAAGAAAGAAAGAAAGAAAGAAAGAAAGAAAGAAAGAAAGAAAGAAAGAAAGAAAGAAAGAAAGAAAGAAAGAAAGAAAGAAAGAAAGAAAGAAAGAAAGAAAGAAAGAAAGAAAGGATATCCAGAAAATGGAGGATGGACTTGGAGACGCCACAAACCCTTCACTCAGGCGGTTCAACCCAAGCAAAAGCGCGACTGAAGAGGCCTGTGAAGAGAACGGCAATACATAGGAGAGCGGCGTGCGTGGTAGACACCGAACGCCTTCGTCGCAGCAAAATAACTGCATAACAATAGCGGACCTAGGAAAAAATGGCAAGTGAATTAGAAAAGGAAGAGTGTAGCAAAGGTACAGGAGAGACGATGGCTGTGAAATTCGCTTTCGAAGCAGCTCTTCTTTTTTTCGCGGCAGCAAATTTCATCCTTCTTCCAGAAGATGCATCGGCGTCAGGTATTCGTTCCTTCTTTTTTTGCGAGAGAGGCGTAAACAGCGGGGATAGAAAGAAGAATGCAACATCCTCGCAACTTTCAGCTCTATATAGGAACGTGCAACACTTTTCGAGCGAGAAGCAACGGTAGTAATAATCGCACGGCGGTAAAAGGCAAAAAGGAAACTATACAGTTAAACGGAAACGACGGAGAAGCGACGGCGCATTTCGCAAAGGGTTAAAATAGAAAAAAATATGTAGAGAGAAAGGGTGGAGAAGCAGAGGTAGGGATGCTGGCGCGTATCGAAGCAATGGTGAAATAAGAATGGGAAGGGGGAATTGGGGGGGGGGGGGGGGGAGGGTTTAGAGAGAGAGAGAGAGCGTACTGTCGGAGGATATACCAATAGTATCTGTCAGCGTGAGTGGCGTACGTGCGCCATCTTTCGGCGAGCGGATTGAAAAAGGCCTCGGTCGTGCCACTAAGGAAAAATGTGCGGGACTTACTGGTGCGTAGAAAGATCCGCTAGGTGGGTCTATTCTTCTTGAGAGGCTTGCGCAAAGCAATATGCGTTGACGGAGAGGGAATAGGAAAGGTTGGCTGGTGGCCATTTTTAGACGTGTGGAACACACGCGCGCGCGCGCACACACACACACACACACACACACACACACACACACACACACACACACACACACACACACACACACACACACACACACACACACACACACACACACACACACACACACACACACACACACACACACACACACACACACACACACACACACACACACACACACACACAGCATGTTTCACCTTTGTGAGGCTGTTGCTGCCCCGAACCAGTGCGAGCAGAGACAGCGAGAGATAGAATGTATGAATTAAAAAGGAATGCGAAATGAAAAGAGAGAAAAAACATTGACAAAACACACAGTACCGTAATTATCGAAAGGCGTGGAGCACTTGCAAAAAGCAATTGAATGAATGCTATGTAGCTTGCAGACTCGGTTGTCGGAGCCTCCTTGAACGCGCATGCAAGAACAAGGCGAAATGCAACATCCTTTGTTCGCGCACTGAAAAAGAAAAGTTAATGAATAGACGCGGGCGAAAGAAGAAGTCGGTGAAAATTCGGTAGTGGAGTGAATACAGTGGAGAGTGCTGGGAGGAACTTTAATGATGGTGCTGACTTGCGCTCGGTGCACCTGAAGAAGTCGCTATGGCAAAAAGAATAAAGAAATAACGGTGTGGGTGAAGAAGCTGAGGGGAGTTGCACATGATTAAGTATAATCTCTGAAAAGAAAAATGTTAGTAAGCAATTTTCTAGCTGGGCAATTTTCTAGCTGGGTGTTTTGAGAAGAACGCTACAGAAAAGATTTGTTTGCTATTAATATGAATTCTTTTCGCTTTTTGTAAGGGTTGCATCCTGGATAGTGCCTTTGTTGGAATTTTCTTTCTTTCTTTTTTTATTTCTTTTATTCTTTTTTATTTCTGTCTTTCTTTTCATCTCTTTGTCACCTTTCTTTCTTTCTTTCTTTCTTTCTTTCTTTCTTTCTTTCTTTCTTTCTTTCTTTCTTTCTTTCTTTCTTTCTTTCTTTCTTTCTTTCTTTCTTTCTTTCTTTCTTTCTAACGACAAGTTCAAATCGATCGTCGTTCCTTTCAGCACGCCCGCGTTGCTTCGCCGCAGCAACACACTTGCAGAGGTGAAGCACGCTTTACAGGCAAAAATAGATATCAGCAATCTCGGAATAAACGGGGTTTTCGGCATAGTGAGTGCGCCTGACTTCGCGCGCTGACAATAGTGACTATAAAGGCAGTGTTCACTTTTTGAGGCGACAGCCTTAGATGCCTCATCAAATACGAAAACTGACCGTCGGCGTCATCGGCGTCCCGCGTCCGTTACCTAACCTGGTTACTGTCGTTAAGTAACGTCACTATCGCTAGGTGATGCCACTATCGGCGCCACCTAACGTGGTTTTGCACTGCCTCCGAGATCGGAGTCGTTGCATGTTTTTTTTTTTTAGTTCACTTGGCTATGCAGTGCCTCCGGGATCGGCCCATCTTTGGCCAAGCGACGAAGTCATATGATGACGTCATCAGGTTAGATCACGTTACGCGATGCCATATTGACGTCACGACGATGTCATACGACGTCACAATTTTCCGCCACCTGTGATGTCAAATGACGTCACACCATGACGTCATCACATGATTTTCTTGCATCACTTAGTGTTGCCGCCGCTGCCGACGGTCACTTTTCACGTTTTATGCAGCATCTAATGCTTTCGCCTTAATAATTATCGATAACATAGCCAATGTGGATGATAAAACGGATGCAATATATAAATCGCTCTTATTAGCGATCGCACAGCCGTTGAGAGCCTTCGTGCAAAATTATGGCCCTTCTTACTTCGACGGCACGAGTTTTCATAATGCTTCGTTACCTCCGATATTTGACCATGTCTCCTTTGGTTTCCGGGCCTTTTTCTAGTTACAGTCATGCTCGGAAGGCAATAATTAGGTTCTACTGGAAGAGAACATGGGGTTTAGTGGAGAGGGTGGCCGCGAGCGTCCATTAAGAATTTGATCAGTAAGATCGCACGGGCTGAGAATTATGGGCGCAGAAGGTCTAATTAAGGCTTCGGAAAAGCTCTAATGGATTATCGGGAACTGCTCTCGCTTTTCCCGCGACCCAATCCTCGCGCAAGTGAATTATGGCCACTCTGAGCACTTGGTGATTCCCACTGAAAGGTTCGTCTGACATGACATGACAAGAACTTTATTGAAGTCCTGAGGAACTCGAATCTGGGTTCGTCTGACAGGTATTTTCTTTTAAAACCCTCGATGACAACGACAGCAAGACATTTTTTTAACTAGCTGATATTCCTTAAACGACTAGCTTATCCATAAAAGTCAACCATTTAGTTAAACGCTCCCGTGGACCTGCACCTTTAATGAAATCGAAAGAAGTACGACGTAAATCGCGTTTATGTAACTTTGACGTTTGTCATTTGTGGCGGTAAACGTAGCCCCTACTTTGGTTAGAGTGGGAATGTTGCGAGCGCATATGTGTAAGTACGTATTTTTAAGGACATTTGTGGTGTCTTGACTTCTCTCTTGTGTCCGTGTTTGCACGCCAAGCGTTTTAACATGAATACCTACCACTCAGCTCAGCTCTCTGTTATTATAAGGACACTTTGAGCAGTTACCTTCATTAGACAACACTTAAAAAAAGTTTGCCGGATAAACACGAACAAACCTTTTTGATGTCATCGTTCGCGAAATAAAATGATCCTGTCATTCATATATTGCAGTTGGCAAGGAGATAATGAAATCACCCCCCCCCCCCTCCCACACACACACGTGCACTTCTTTACAGCTTTTCAATTTATTAGCATAGCCAAATTTCCGTCTATCGCATTTCCAGGCGTTCCAGTTTACCTCATCCGCGAAGCTAGACTAACATGCAAACAAAGCCCCCGAGCGTCGCATCCTGCGACGGTAAGGTGATTACGTCATGAGGATCACAGAAAACATGCTCCAGGTAGTGTAGGGGTGGATGCGAAGGAGTTTTTCTGTTGGGAAAACAGAACTGGCGGCGCGCTACAGTGTGCAAACACATATGTAACGCAATATTGCGAGCCAAGCCAAGCCGAGCCGAACCATTATCCGGTGACGGCGAGACAAAAGACAGATCAGGGCTCTGAAGCCGAAAGAAGTACATAAAAGTTGCGGCAAGCATTCGGGTGAATCCAATAATGCGTCGCGCTTGGTGGGTCAACATAGTGCAGACGAGCCGCACTCGGAAGAAGAACAAGCACAAGGCAAGCCGAGCCGCAGCAAAGACCGGCACAATCCGTTTCCTTGTTCTCCCGTTTCCTCAACATCGGCGTCGGTGGCAACAGTGAGACCGACAGACGTTCCAGATTCCAGGCGTGTATGTTGTGAGTGTCGAGCCTGAGTTACGCCATTACGCCTTGTCGAAGACAGATGCTTTGAAAGAGAGGCAGGCTTACGAAACACAACCGAAAAAAAAACAACCTTGTCATTTTCAGTTAGTCAGTGTCTGCCAGTGCTAACGAGTGCTGCTACACCCCAAGAAAAAGTCGACTATTTAGGGAGTATTTCGGCCACGCAACCATAATCGTCATCTACCTCGCGTACTTTCCTTACGTTATGACCACGGTCCTGGCATTTTCCGGTCCCGAGCGACGTGCACACTATTAGCGTGACATAGCATTCTTGATAAGAAAGTGGCGAGAGTCATGTTTTCAAGAAAGGTAACGTGAGCAAGCCAGACGACTATTATATCTGTGTGGCAAAAATACTCCTCAAGCACTCGATTTTTTTCTTAAGAGTGTAATGTGCGAGTAAGTGCGGTACGGTGTTCCTGGTATATGGGCAAGCACGGTAGGTCTAGACACAGCTCACAAATTGTGCGTGTGCGGGGTGGGGGGAGGGTTCGCTGAGTCATTTCCTCGGGAATTATATGCTAAGAAAGGGAAAATATTTACAACCACCCGTTTGTAGCATGGATGGATGGATGCTATGAGCGTCCTCTTTATAACGGGGCGGTGACAAGTGTGCCACCAGGCTCGAAAAAAAAAAAATCCTTTACTCTTTTTTTTTATCGTTGGCCTAGTGTCTTTACTTCAATTAAAACTATTTTACTCCAGAAGAAAAAAAAACCTTAAGTTTTCAGCTTCGTTCTGTGCCCTTTACGGCAGAATGTCGTAAAGGGCACACAAAGCACACAAGCACACAACCGCCCTTTCCGCCACCTTGCGGGATACTGCAGAACTCACTTGCAATAATCGCATGTTCTGGCATGCACCTTAAGAATAAAAGGAAATGGATCCTGTGACTCTTTTTCTGTGGATCCGTTCTTGCCACATATACGACTCTCTTTAAAGTGACACGCGAACTCTCTTTGGAGATCATTACACCCTCGTCGAAGAGTCTTGGGACGCAAAAGAGAGCTAACGTGTCTCCTTAAAGAGACAGAAGCTCAGAGGAACATGCAAGCTTGAAGAGATGAAGAATTCTGGAACATGTGATTTCGCTGGAGACAACGTTTCGACAAGGTCTTGTCTTCTACAAGGCTGCAACTGGTTGCAGCAACAAGGTTGCAGTTTCGAAGAAGACAATACCGCTTGTCAAAACGTTGGCTACAGCGACACACCGTGTTCAAGAATTTTTCGTCTCTTTAAAGGGAGCCATATACTTGGCAAGTCAGGGTTCACTGAAAAGAGTAGCACATACTCTCTCTTTTCTTAGGGTGTACAAATATAATCGTATTCACAAAGATCCGGAATAACCCACTTAATAAGGGCATATACAAGCGATGTTGACGCAACAGCGATGCGTGGGAAGTTCATGAAAACAAAGCATCTCTCGTGGTAATGCAAGGAGGAGAAGGTTAAGCCGGGCGGGCGTCGCGAGGCTTAACGGTGCGGTGTGCAGGCGACCACTTCAAAGGTCGTGTGCGCGTCTGTGTTTATGCCACCGATGAAGCCTTGGCCTCGCATACAGGAGGTACTTATCGATTGCGCATGCGCACTAAGCTCGCCGTGGGGCTTCCAAGGAAGGGGGTCGACTCGTTCTGGAAGCGGGGCGTCGTACCCAGAACCACTTCTGAAAGCGAAATAATTACCGCCCTCCTCATCACCTCGAGCACGGTGACACCACACGGTTGAATAGCGATGCACAAATGTCCGGTGTCGATATCGCGGACTCGAAAAGGAAGGGATTTCGTATGAAGGTTTCTTGAATGGCCAATACGTGTCGTTTTTGTGCGTAGAAAAGGAATCAGCGCATAGTCTCGCGAGTGTTGAAATCGTGGTTCCACTTTGTATGAAAAATGATTTTACTAGAGTGCAAAACACCAATGAATCTCTGGAATAAAGATCCATATCGGGTTCTAAAGCGTACGCCTGCCAGATCGATTTCGCAATGAAGCTCTTTTTGATGGCAGAAATCTGGGATTGTTGGTAGAGATTCATGATAAAAGACGTTAGGCGTGCGAACACGGACACAACGGAGTTGTGTTGCCCTGACTTCTCTCTTGTGCCCGTGTTTGCACGGCTACTGTCTTTTACCATGAACGTATTTTCTTTCACAAGTTCTTATTGGTCAGAAATACTGACACAATTTCTCAGCGTAGTCATATCACATTGATTACAAGCGTCGCCCGAACTTGAATTGTGCATTTTCTTTAAGGTACTAACCAAAAGAGGTTGTAGAAGTTACAAAGCAAGGCGCATTCCCAATTCATCTGTGTTTTACATCGAAGCGGTACACTGCTAGGCGAAACCAAAATTCGTCCGTCCTACGTACGCAAGAACCCCTACAGCGTGTACGCCAATGAAATTGGGCAAGCCCCACCACTCACCACTGGTGCACTAAAGATGAGCAAGCGAACACACAGGCGACAAACACCGCTTAAGATTAACTGAGAAAGACCTTAATTAACCGTCGGGATTAACCCAGTGATAAGCACAGGGGCCGCACGTTTCAGCTGCTCTGGTTAACCATCTTTCTTTATGGAGCGCTTGGGCAGCGATTTTTTTGAAAATAAGTGGTGTTTCTTTTCTTTTCAACTAAAGAAAAAAAAATTGGAGGTGAACGTCTGTAAACGGAATGGCGGGTTATGAATGACACCGCAGTAGAGGTCTCCGGATTTCTTTTGACCGCCTGACGTTGTTTAATGTGTACGCGGTTACAAGTATACGGGAGCTTTTTTTTTTCCCCTGCATTTCTTCTTAGGCAGGGACTAGAACCCATGGACTAATGTACAACGGCAGCAAGCCACAGCCACTAAACAACCGCGCAGTCTTTTCGTTCAAATAAAACAAGCTACGGTAACAGCAACCACGAAGTTAAGTGCTCTAGTTCTAGCCCCTCACTCGTACTATATAGCAAAACCGCACAAATCTGTTTCGCGAAGTAGCCAGGCCGACCACACTAAAGAAACCGCAGATAAGCAAACAGCGACGGAGTGTGTACACAAGCACTGTGCCATTACTCCAGTGAGTAACAGGTGTTCTTCAGCGCCATCTAGTGGGAGACCATAAAGAAAGACAGACGGGCTTCTCGAAGACACACGTTCGTCGGAGGAAGTCGAGCCATAAAAATTAATCCTTGGAGCGGCCGGCTGTAACGGCCTGAGCAGTTCCGGCGCCTTGCTTGCTCTTACGGCTAGGTTTACTCTAAACAACCTCGCTTCAGTTCATGGGCTATTTTCTCCCACTGCTCTTTTCTTTCTGCTCCAGTCTTGCTAACAACTTCGTCGTAGTCCTTAGTAATGCCCGTGTCTTGTGCGTAGCGTGGTTTGGACGCCTGTGATGCCTTATGGATTGTGCATCACTGAACAGGTGCTTGTGGAAAGTGTTGTACTCTCCCTTTTGTCTCTTCTACCTAAGCAAGAACAAACCTACCTCGGCATTAACAAGAACAAACAAGGTCTTTGTTTCAGAACCATATAATTTTTCTGAATTCTGTGGTTTGTTTACGGGGTTCAACCAGTGGAGTGACATACCCATAGGGCCAATGGGGACGTTTTTCCGCTTCCGGCGACGGTGGCGGTTCCTGGGAGCGGCGGGGATTGACTGGATTTTGGATTTCTGCTGGAGGCGAGCCAATCCGAAAGGAAAAAATCCAATATGGCCGCGCCCGTTCGCGGTCGCTTCCTCGCTCGTGGTGCCGCCGGCCCCGCGGCCGCGACGTCGGTTCGAGCGTTTGCGCACTAATTGCTACTGCACTGTCTTCTCTCTTTATTGCCGATGTACGTACGTAATGTGTGTAGTTGTTTTTCTGCTTCGTTGTAGCCTCTGTGGTAGCATGGCGAATGGTGGCGAGCGGCGCCGTCGCAGCTGCATAGCAGCCGCTTTCGGCGCTCGCTCGAGAAGCAAAAAGCGCATATAACTTTCTTCACATGACATTTTATTGAAGGAAACGTAAATTGCTGCACGTTTAGGCAATATTTGGGCTATAATATCGGTAACAATAACAAAAGAAAACGAAAAAGATTCGAAATACTGCTGTGGTAAAACCTGAATACAGGAATGCGTACATCGAGCACGCGTACAATATAAATAGGATACGAAAACGCATAATACAGCATAATACAATCACATAAGCAGGGTAAGCATATAAAGTGCTACATCAGCGTAAATAAGTGTACACATACGAGTTGTACAGATTATGACTAGCAGCATGAAGCGAAACAATCCCGCGCATTGAAATATATCATAACAAAACAAGTTCGAATGGTTGGTGCATACTGTGCAAAAGATAATGACGCAACGCAAGCCGAAGAAAACAAGGGGTATAGGAAAAACACCCTTTCCTGTACTTTTTTTTTATTGCCCTGCGTTGTGTCACTCCCTTTTGCACATACACACAAACACATACTTTTGCATATATGTACACAGAAAGTGCACCTAACAGTCATAGCCTTTGGCTCATGTAGACGAACCCATGGAGCATAAGTAGATCAATAGTCATAATATGCTGCAGTGCTACAGCATATTATTTTGTAAAAGCAGTGAGACAAATCTACCGTTTGGCTCAGCTATCCCTGATCATGTTTTCCTCCAGGTAAATGTGTTGTAGGCAAGCTCACGTGATGTGAACAGGACACAGCATGCTTTAATTTTCAAGTAATAAAGGGAGAAAAACGCAACGAAGAATGGTCTAGACTCAGTTGCAGAGGTGACCTTTGAAATTTGTGGAAACATTGTGGTTGTGACTGGTGAACAACAGGAATGATCACAGGTCATTAGTCAAGTTGGAAGTGGTGCGAAATACTCAAGGTAACATGAAATATACACGAAGATAAGCATCTTATCAAAGAAATAAGTAGAGTAAAGTGCAAAGTTGAACGCAGCTTCCCTATTATTTTTCTACCAGGTATCATGTTGGATCCATCACAATGTCAGAAGATTTTCTGAGCAGTACTTAAATTGCAGATGGGGAACGCTGCACAGTTTCATCATAATGTGTCATTAACTAGAACTGCATCGCTTGTCATTCGTTGGTTCAGGAAGTGGAATGTCGGAGTTTGCAGAGTTTAGTTAAACAAGAAACACAGTTGCTCTACACAAACAGTACGTTGTGAATAGTTTCAGTGAGTATGGATGCATGCTTCTATTTCAAACTAACATGCATGTCAACCGAGTCGCAGCTTCTGCACAAACCTCTCTGGAATCCTCACAGAGCTGAGCACTTCATCAATGTATCTTTTATGCCTGTGAATAGCTGACACCATCAGTTCTTTGCAGTGGCACAACAGTCATGACCAGAGGTTTGTAACTTAAAAGTGACAGAGCCCCTGGGTGCTGAAAATCTTTTGGACTTGGCGAGCACCTGAATTCATGCATGCTTCAACCTTCGTGGCCCGTCACAGTGGTCTAGTGGTTACGGTCCTCAACTGCTGGCCCGAACGTAGTGGGATTGAATCCCGGCTGCATATCAATGGATGCAATACGCTTGAGGCCCATCTGCCTAGGTTTAGGTGCACGTTAAAAAAACGCCAGGTGCTCAAAATATCTGAAGTGCTCCACTACTGCATGCCTCATATTCGTATATTCGTATCATGGTTTTTGGACATAAAACCTCCATATTTTTTATTAATCAACCTGTTTTTGCAACGTTCATTGTGAATTAATCACACTGTTACTGTTTGTAAAGACTGCTTCAGTGTAAAACGAGTCGTCAGTATTATATAAATTTTGGCATTTTTTGGGAGGCTGGATGTTTGATTGCCTTCCAAACCATGTCAAGCAAACAGAAAGAAAGCAGAACGAGCAGCGTTTTCCAGTGCATTTTGGGAAGTGTTGGCATTTCCCAATACTAAAGCAATCCAGAACCTCTGGTTGTAATACTCATGCTGATAGGGGCACACAAGGCTTCAAAAAAAAAGTTAGTCGGTTAAACTTGTATAATACAAAAGTAACGCAGCAGGAGCAAAAGTAGTCAATGCATTACATACAACCACAGCAGAATTATAAATACACATATATAAATATATACCTACATAAAATATACATATATACATAAAAATACGTACATATACACATAAAAAAAGAAATAGTGCAACACATCTAAAAAATGGATAGGAAATGGGTGCAGAAGGCTGCACTGGAAATCCAATTTACATAATCATGTTCTAATTTATCCTGTTCAAGGCACAGGATAAATTTAGCCTGCTACTTTACGTTATTGCTGGCTGAAGCACTGTGCCTTGACTTTGTTTCTCGTGTGTTTTTGTTTACAAATGTAGTGTGCCAATGTAGCCTTGTGCGGCAGAATATTAAGAAATTTCTCAGTGCAGCCAACTGAACAGAAAATAGCTTGCCGGATTGGCATCCTTTCCACCAGATTTTTGCACACATTGGAAAAATGTGCACAATAGTTGATTTCATGTCTGAAGGCCGAATCTAATTCCTTTATGTAATTCAGACATGATTCAGATGTTGCTGCAATGGAACCGAGGAGTTTCTCGGGTACACCACTTTCCTTGAGTAGTGCAAAGAATTGGTGTCGTCCATGGAGAGAGCCTCCATCCACTTCAAGGAGTGTTCTCTCACATATGCACTCACTAGTCCTCAGTTCAAGAAAGCTGTTCACAAGAGTACCAGCGACATGGTACACAACATTTTCATACACCATGTCGGTCGCATCTTGTGAAGATGCCTGCACATCAGATGAATCAGAGGCCTGCTGCGTGCTGTGGCTTGTGGTTGGTGTGCTGCTATAGTTGACAACAATGCAGATGCACTCTCCAAGTTGTTGAGGAAAGCAATTGTTGTCACCTCACACTTTCCTTGAGAAAGCTTGAAGAGCTTGCCAATCCAAATATGTTTTAGAGCCGCCACGAATTGGTACACATTTGGTGTCTCATTGCAGCCATGTTTTTGACAAATGATTCCAAAAAAGTTTTCTAGGGGATCTTGCTGCAATCAACGTGTGAAAAGATGAGTGAAATCAAAGTCCTATTTTAAACCAGTCCACAGCAACAACAAGGCTTTGATTCTAATCTGCCAACCTTTAACAGTGCGCGGCTGCTTGTCCCGAGGACTACCAAAGTGCCATTGGGCAATCCAACTGATGCATGACTCAAGGGAAGCACGGTGTTCCGACCCATCAATCATTGCATACCGCAACTTATCATCCTGATTTTTTGGGGTCGAACTGTTCTGGCTGTCAAAAATCTTATCCATTCTTTCTGTGAACAGAGCTGTAAATTTAGCATCAAGAGGAAGCTCTTGAATGGCAATGAGAGTGGGGAGTGCCACAGAGACAGATTCACTGAATACTTGTGTGGCATACTTCACTCTGTCAGCCACGGCCGCTGGATGAAAAAGCGCACTTTTTATCCAGCGGCCGTGTGTCAGCAAAGGGCATCTTGTAGATATGTTGCTCTTTGAGCTTCCTTAGCAATCTTTCTTTTTTAGATGTTCAGTTGGTGTGTTAGAGGCGTGACTTGCGAGTATTTTTGTAAAAGGTTTCAATGTACGCCCAGTCAACAACCTCGGAGCCAATCGTGAGCTTGTGTTTTCTCAAATTATTCCGCGTGCATTTTATCAGGTGTGGGATGTCAAACATGAAGTATAGTTTGCAGTTGTTGACAGTAAAACATGGTTCATGAAGAGAATGGATCAGCATTCTTGACAGGCTGACATTGTTTGACCCTTGATCATAGATGACCACTTTTACCGAAAGACCTTTTTTTTTTCAAGCTGCATAATTACATCTAATAGCAGCTTGTGCATTGCAAGAGCTGACGTTGCATTGCGGGACACTGCAAAGGCTACTGGCTGCATCCAAATTCTCGATATGCCAGACACAGCCATTAGAATGGCTGCATTTGCCACACGAGAAGTCCTTGTGTTTCCATCATATGTGTAGCCAATCACTATATCTTTTGATTGATCGTACATCAAATGTCTTTTCAAGGCTATTTAATCGAATAAAAGACAGCATGCTTTGTCTTGCAGAGGCCAAGCTTTAATGATTGATTCTATTGCATCCATGGCACCTGGAATGATACCAGGTGTCATTGGGATGTCTGCCAGCCAGCACCTGGGTGTCCGCACATGTGGCAAGTGAAGCATTTCTCTGAGGAAGCGTGAATTGAGAGTGAATTGTTTCATCCATTTGGACCAATGTTTTTTTTTGGGGGGGGGGGGAATGTACCAAGCCTGATTCGTGCTTTAAGCAGTTCAAAAAAGGTCCTTTGACAAATCCGGTTCAAGCTTGTTTAAAACCTCCTGCTGCGCTACTCGCCTCGCTTCGTCCCTTTTTTTCATCTGACCGACTGCCTTGCGGTACCTTTCACTTCGTGAGTGAAGTGTTAGCAGCTTCTTTTTGGTGCGAAGGGTGTGCACAGAGCTGCGTTTTCTTCGCCAACTTTCTTGGCGTTTCTTGCATCTGCTCCGCGCTGCTGCCCTCCTTGGAAAATTGGAGGCCGCTCGGACTAGGCTCAGCTGAAAAAAAAAGACATGGAAGAATGCGAAGGTATAGGCTTTCATAAGTCTTGTAGAGAAAAAAAAATCACGATTAAGCTATCAGGGCGCAATCACAGGGCTACTAATATACGGACCACTATGTGCTGCCATGCCATTTTTCATCGGAAGCAATGTGTATTCTGCGACTGAGACAGGAATCATAATTGATTTATACATTCCAAGCATTTTATCTTCAAAGAATCATCCATGATTAAGGAAATATCACAAAGCATTGCAAAAATGAACATTTCATGAAATGCTGAACAGAGGCAATGACATTTACAAAGTGGAGGATTTTGAATTATTCATCTCCTAAATAGCTATCTGGGCTGCATAAGCCACATTTACATGAATGCACACCTTGATTGTGCATCATATTCCGCTGGCCTATCTCGCAGAGCTACGCTCATCACAACAAATCGGACAGCACAATTTTCAGTGTGAACTATGTAGGTCCAACTGCACCCACCTTATATTTGAAATATAAATAATTGCGTGAACTAAATCACGGGTTGCAGGCCCTGAACTATATGTATGGTTTTGTCAACATTATAGGTTGTGACAATATTACACAGGCTTAGGTGTCCATATCTACTAGGAAAACATCAAGACTACTGGTCCATGCTTCCTTATGCAGATGCAGGATGTGTACTTTGCAATAATTCTCTCTCTCACTTTTTGCACTTACCATCACTTGGTGAAACCTGTGACGGTGGTGTGGGCCTTCTTGTGGTTGTGCTTGGCGAAGCGGCTGTTGAAAAAGAAATAAATATGCTATAAAAGGCTGGCAAGCAGGTATTTTAATACCCTCACTTTGCATTGCACGTGTGAATACTGAGCAACAGACTTATGGAGCAATTTTCACATGTGCCTGAGGAAAACTACTCAGTGTTTTCATCTCTATGGAATGAGCTCAACAAAGAAAGCACTGAGCCTATGCACTGATGTAGAAAAAGAAAAGATATCTATACCACGCAACAAAGTTTTCTTGCAGGGAGGTTGGTTTGTTGTGAACTCATACCGAGCTCCACAACACTAGAGGAGTAAGGACGGAAACAGGACAGAGTACAAACTATTTATACTGTGAGATGCCAAAAGCCATTTTCGCTGCTCTATCTCCCTGTTTCTTCATTTTGCGTTTGTGCAGCATGCTATCAGTTCATCCATACCATGCAAACAGTGCACTCAGACATTCTTACTGGAAAGCATGCAAAATGATACTCTATGAGTGCAAGCAAACAACATTTTTTTCCCCTAGAGTACATTTCCTGCATTTAAGGTTTACGTACAGCAATTGTTCTCATAGCACTGGTAATTGAAAAACAGCTGTGGCATTTCTACCTACTGTTCTAATTTCAGAGAACAATCTGCTCGAGTGTGCAGGTGTAGAATACAAAATAGTACCGCTCTTTGTTTTTATTTTTTGCAAGCTATTCGTGCAGTATTACAGTGGCACCACCAACCAAATATTCTGTACCCTTTCATTCCAAGCAGAAAGGTGAAACAGATCCTTGTTCGGTACACCTACCTTCCACACTAGGGGGGCAGTCTCAGCAGCAGGGACGGCAACTCGCTGCAGTAAACTGGTTGTCTGCAATTAAAGTACTCGAACTTAGTCACGCTACGGTGAAAAAACAGCTCGTAGAGTAAATACACTTGCAAGCTTTTAAAGGCATGGCACTAAGCTTAATAAATGTGCTTGCTTTTAATCTCCACTAAATTGTAATTACAGATAATTACATATATCCCGACAATATTCTCTGAATTAAACTTGATATATGAAACACAACTCGATCGAGTTCTTGTTTTTCCACTGCTTTTGCGAGTCGAAACGATATTGAAAGCTTATAAGGAATTATGGTGTGTAAACGCTAAGCGCAAACAGCGCATTGAAAAAAAAAATACAGAAAAGTGAAAGGGTGGCGGTGGGGATGGGTCCAGATTAGAGAGGGGAAAAAAAAGTGGCCCCGCGCGATAAGCGCGGCCTTTTTCATGAACATCCAAAACCGAGCTTGGCCATGCCTTCGCCCGTTGGAAGCATCACGAGGGAGTAATGAAGAGATAAGCGAAACTGTTTCCGGTAGCTTCCCGAGAGCGAAAAGGGGCAGGTGGGTATCACGCTTGGTTCAAGGTCCCCGTCGAGCAGCGCGGCAAGGTACGCCGAAGGGAAGGAATGCGGACAATTTACGGCGACAAAAATCCGAGCAGGCGGTCGGTGTGTAAACAA
>NC_051185.1:28909435-29005496 GCF_013339695.2 Rhipicephalus sanguineus | reverse complement strand
AAAGCATGCAAAATGATACTCGATGAGTGCAAGCAAAAACATTTTTTTCCCCTGAGGTACATTCCTTCAGTTAAGGTTTACGTACAGCAATTGTTCTCCATAGCACTGGTAATTGAAAAAACAGCTGTGGCATTTCTACCTACGGTTCTAATTTCAGAGAACAATCTGCTCGAGTGTGCAGGTGTAGAATACAAAATAGTACCGCTCTTTGTTTTTATTTTTTGCAAGCTATTCGTGCAGTATTACAGTGGCACCACCAACCAAATATTCTGTACCCTTTCATTCCAAGCAGAAAGGTGAAACAGATCCTTGTTCGGTACACCTACCTTCCACACTAGGGGGGCAGTCTCAGCAGCAGGGACGGCAACTCGCTTGCAGTAAACTGGTTGTCTGCAATTAAGTACTCGAACTTAGTCACGCTACGGTGAAAAAACAGCTCGTAGAGTAAATACACTTGCAAGCTTTTAAAGGCATGGCACTAAGCTTAATAAATGTGCTTGCTTTTAATCTCCACTAAATTGTAATTACAGATAATTACATATATCCCGACAATATTCTCTGAATTAAAACTTGATATATGAAACACAACTCGATCGAGTTCTTGTTTTTCCACTGCTTTTGCGAGTCGAAACGATATTGAAAGCTTATAAGGAATTATGGTGTGTAAACGCTAAGCGCAAACAGCGCATTGAAAAAAAAATACAGAAAAGTGAAAGGGTGGCGGTGGGGATGGGTCCAGATTAGAGAGGGGAAAAAAAAGTGGCCCCGCGCGATAAGCGCGGCCTTTTTCATGAACATCCAAAACCGAGCTTGGCCATGCCTTCGCCCGTTGGAAGCATCACGAGGGAGTAATGAGAGATAAGCGAAACTGTTTCCGGTAGCTTCCCGAGAGCGAAAAGGGGCAGGTGGGTATCACGCTTGGTTCAAGGTCCCCCGTCGAGCAGCGCGGCAAGGTACGCCGAAGGGAAGGAATGCGGACAATTTACGGCGACAAAAATCCGAGCAGGCGGTCGGTGTGTAAACAGACACACAGATGAGGAACGCGGTGGTTTTCACTTGTGCAACACCGCAGCACACATTCGAATCTGAGGGCAGTGTCCCGAGTTCGCTACTGGGGCCTCCGCAATAACTTTGCGAGCGATACTTTCGTCGGCTGCGAGCACCACCCATAAACTACACGGACATGATGTATACGCACGCATTAAAGCGCTTAAAAAAACAGCTGCAGCGAGCACAACTATCCCACTCCGTTAATGTTACTAGCACGCATAAGTTAAAGTAACACGTAACAAAACACCCTGAAGACACGGTTGCATGACACGGTAATCCGAATTGGTTAGATTTCATGAGATAGTAGAGGTAACGTCAGGCAGTGAGGCACGCACATATATACTAACGTGAGGCAACCATAACTAGCGAACAGCTCCGCTTTTGAGAGGTGACGCGCGTCGAGCCACAAACTGCAGCCCGCCCACTAATTTTAACTTATTATCGTAACCATTTCTCAAACAGATAGCTGCAGCAACGAATGGCAGCAAGAAAACTCGCTGTTCATTCAGCAGTTTCAAATCATAACGGTCAACGACAGTCAAATCAAAACTTTGCGAACATCTTGGGAAATATATAATAGTGAAAGTATAAATACCTGTGGTCAGCAGGGATTCTGAAGAAGTGTTCGCCTTCATTCCCCGAGGAATCGCACCACTTCACGCCGCAATAAAGGTGCGACATCGCTGCTCCTCGCTGCGGTGGTAAAGTTTGCGTTTCTATGCGCTCTCGTGCTTGCTTGCGCGACGTCTGCTTGTGCGCTGCGCAGGCGTGATGGCGGCGGTACCTAGCGGAGCCACGCACAGTCATGTTTACAAAACTTCTTTAAAACTTTGCCTTCTAATACTCGTGGCTGGTTATAGTTTAATGCAGAAGCACGTTTTTATTTACTACTGTGTACTACCGTGGCCACGTTATTTTATTTTAATTAGGCTTACTGAGGCCTTCAATCCCCGCCCGTACCAGGTTCGCTGCAATCGTTTCGACGGTAGCGACGCCCCATGGCTCGGACGCCAAACTGCCATCATGCCTCGGGCCTGGTTCAACGTACCAGAACGACTCAGGCGATGAAAGACGTCGCGGTGGAGGGCTCCGGATAACATCGACCAACTGGGGTTATTTAACGTGTACTGTCATTGCACAGTAAACGGCCTCTAACGTTTCGCCTCCATCGATATGCAACCACCGTGACCAGGTTCGAACCCGCGGCGTTCGGCTCAGCAGCCAAGCACCGTAATCACTGTATTGCCGCGGTGGACTGTATCTGAATTCGAAACTATGCGTTAGCGACAGATGCTTCTAACTGCATTTTTAACGTTGCCTACCCGGCTATACTCTTCCGGAATGGTTTAGCAGCGGGATGATGAGGAGGACGAAGTTGGCGTCACAAGATTCTAAGGGGGTGGCGACCGGCAGCCTTCTAGCCTTTCAGTTATAGTCAGGTGTTGTTGCGTCTGTTGCGGTTTAGCATTCTAGCTATTTACTTCCCTCTTTTTCTTGCTTTCTTCGCACAAGCTTCGAGTTAAAGGTGCAATGTAGTCTTACCTATGCCTGGAACGACTCCGGTTCTTTCAATACCTTCCCTGATTTCCTTTCCACCCGACGTCCAAAACAGCTCTTATATCAACCACTGACCAGTTAATACTTCCGTCCACCATAAAATCCAGATACTGCTGAAAGACGCACACAAGCCTTCTATGGGTCTTGCTCGGTGAATACTATGACGTTCCGTTACGAGTAGTCGAGCAGTTTTCGGGTTTTTGTTGCAGCGGTCAGCCATCCAACCCTCGGACAGCCAGCTCAGGATTGAAATAGGAAAGTGTGGCCTATTCTATACCATGCAAATCGTGCAAATATTCTCCCTTTATTTTTTTTCCCGCAAGGATTGCTCCGCCGGCTGCACATGCAAAGCCGTTGATATTTGTTGGCGTAGGCATGCTTGATAACTGACCGGGAGAGTGTCGTGGGCATGAGTGCGATACGCATGCCGGACGTCGTCGATGCGCAAGCGGGCGGGTTTCTGAAGCGTGAAAGTCTGTTAATCGATTAATTGGTTACGCATGTTTGACAACAGCAATATGAGAAAAACTGTGAAGGCGATGATCGTTCTTTTTAATGGCGTACGCACAAAAGGTACACCGTTATGCGTGTGTAAGGCGTGTTTGATTGCCACGCGGCTAAAACTCTCATGCTTAGGATGTAAGGTCGCATAGGAGATGTGGGGAAATATTATTTTGTTGTGTAGTTGCTTTCCATTGCAACGGAAGGTTGTGACAGCTGCAGGAGACACAAGGAAACGTGCTATCAGTAAATATTCGCAGGTATTCGCGTATAAGACACTCTTATGGACACAAGATGGCCAGAATTATTACAAAGCTTTGAACGAGGAATATTATGATTGTATATATAATGAATGCTTGATGTTGTATGCAAGAAACTTGATTGCAGTAAAGATGAGGGCGTAACCAATGGTAAAATGAAACAAGCTCAAAGGAGTACGAATTCTTAGAGCGGTGGTTCTCAAATGGGGGCCCGTTGAGACCCATTTAAATAAAAGCCACGTAGTTCACCCTGCATACTATGTTGTGACCACCCCTCCCAGTTTATCTCCCACTGCAAGGGGTCCCTCATCTGTTCCACCGGTCCACAATGATCCCCGAAAGTTCATGGCTGAGAAACACTGTCTTGGAGTATACATAGTTATTTTGAGACGTCTTGAGCGGCTTTTTTCGCTTCCTAGTCGAAGTACCTCAGTGTTCGAAAATTTCTGGACATGTTAAAGTTAAGTCGCCAGTGCGAACTTGTAGTGTCTTTTTACCTAGAGACACTGACGTCATGAGCCAGAGCACAAATGAGGCTAAGTAGGTAGCCGGATTTTCCTTTCTACTTCTAGACCACAGCGGTTGAAAACAATCTTGCTGTGATGTTGTGTTTGGGTTCAGGATTCGCTCCAGAAAGAATGACTCAGCACGCAGGTGGACAAGCACACGTAAGACATCTTTACACACACGAAAGGACTCAACGAATATAGAAAACAGTTACATATGCGACGTGATGGCTGCTACGCGAAATAGTCAAGCAGTGGCGTACAGTTTGCCATCGGAGCCGATGAGGTTGCCGAGTTGACGGCGTCGTGGGTAGACCGTGTCGGTGCCGTAGCTCGGTGCTGGTCTGGCAGCGTGAAGTCACGGGGTCTACTCCGCGGCCGTTGATGCCGGAACTCGGCGCCCGAGGGACCCGCTCCACGGTTGACGGCCTCGGCTCGTGGGCCGAACCCTGAGTGTGCCCGTCTGCACACGGCGTCGAGGTTTGGCCCAGCCTCGTACACAGTCCCTGGCTCGATCTTCTCGTAGCGGGAACGCTCCGTTACGTCGAGGCACCAGGAGGTAGGCCTGTGGTTTCTCCCATGGACCGGACGCCCAGCGAAGGAGATCCCAGCCTTGGAATGCGACTCTCGCGCACGGCCCACGCACTGGTCACGCTGTCTCGAGGCACGCCGCGCACACGATCGCCGTCCTCTTTGCCACCGCACGGCACATACGCAATTCGCCCCCGCACGGCGCACACATTCAAAGGGCCACAAAAGTCGTAACACAAGTCGCCACCGCACGGCGCACTGTTTTGTTTTTGGCTATTTGAAACCCGCGCGCACCATATATTATGACACTTGCTTCGGTTTACTTCCAGCTCTTAGAAAGGAAAGAAATACATACAGAGAAGATAGGTGGTGTGGTAAGGTAATACAGGCAACAAATAGCTCCCAGCCTCGTGAACTTTGCTTAGAAGTCAACATGACTTTTTTATGGCCAGCTTGGAGGTGTCTCTCGGTCAACACCTCTAATTTCTTTTTTCGGTGAAGGCCGTAAAACAAAGAGTGAAGAGACGAATGGTAGACAACAAAGACAGAAAAAGACGTAGGGTAGTGGGAAGGGGTGCAACTTGTTCGCGGAAAGCACGTCAACAGTGCGCCGGCAAGCTTCTCCAAGGAACAGCAATATTAAAAAAAAACAGAGAAAGAGAATTTAAGGGAGCGTACAATACAGCTCAAACGGGATAGAATCATTTAGATGAGCCTGAGTTCCTTTCCGCTCGCGGCAAACATAAAGGAAATCCCGCATCTGACGTAGGCACGGCGTTTCTCAGTAACTCTATCTGTCGCTCTCTGTATGTGCGTAACATACACAAACGCACACACACACGCGAACACACGCACACACACAGGAGTGAGAGAGAATGCGACCAGAACAGCAAACGACGCGATATCGTCCTGGCGTTCAGGGATCGTATAACATGACACCCACACAAGACACACAAAGAACAAATACAACGTAACCACATATGCACAAATAAAAAGAGAGGTGTCTGACAGTGAAGCTTCAGGGCAGGGTCATCGTCGCCAAACTGAAAGAAGTTTAAGTCGCGGGGGCCGGGAATGCGCTCCTTCTATCCACGAAAGCTTCGCGTAAGCGAATGGATGCCGCGATAGAGAAGAGGCAGACATCTCGCCAGGATAACCTCGGCGAAGAGCATTTTACGAGTACTACCGACACAAGGCCGACCTTTCGTGTGCAATTCCTAAGCTTGCATTTTTTCTATCCTGTTTTATTGCACAGGTGGCACTCTCCTTGTCTGTGCTGTGCCATTTTATTCGCCGCATTTCCGGGAGCAGTTCGTGTTTTCCGTTTCCTCCTGCAGCTCGTGGTTGAGAACTGCGCCATTGGTTACTCCGGTGTTGAGAATACATTGTTCAGGCGGTTTCAATGCTAAGTCGAGCTTCAGTAACACGTGTTCATGAGCTATGTGATTAGCTTTCACTGAAGAAAGAATATTCTTTTCAAGGGCGGTCAACGAAAAGAATCCTAAGCTATGCGATGTAGGACATAAAAACTATCATACAAATGTATTTTCTACAGGAAACGTGCATTTCTTTCTGACGTATTTTTGTTCATTTTGATCAGCGACAAGGAGTAGCCGGTGCCGCCATAAACGCGACAAGCTCTCCTCTTCGTCACTTCAATTTGAAAGAAAAAAAGATTCTTTTTGGGAATTTAGCTAAAGATTTTGCTTCGCTGTGAGGATTAAAGTGGTGAGACGGGGGTGTTGGTACATCATTTCAAATTACTTGAGCAATAAAATCAGACAAAGACAAAACAAGACGACGAGGACGAGCCCTGAAACAAGAACTGCTCTCAACGCCCAAATTTGCTTCCCATAGTGTGCTTCACGTAAACAAAAAAAAAGAAAGAAAGTTCGTAGAGGTATTTAGCTGAGGAAAAACAGCGCAATAAAAGACGAGGACGCAGGAACACAGTAGACTGGACGAGCGCTGGTCCAGTCTCGTCAGCGCTCATCCAGTCTACTGTGTCCCTGCGTCCTCGTCTTTTATTGCGCTGTTTTTCCCAGCTAAGCATGTACCAACTCGCCCAAATCAAATTCTTGTTTGTATAGGTAGTTACGAGGAAAGACTGAAATGATGGGGGACGTAATTTTTTTTTTTTTTTGAGTGCGGTTGTGGTCCTACCGTACGGTTCCTACGGTTCGAGCGAACGTCGAAGGATATCAAGACGTCGCGACGGCGGCAAGCTTCACAAGGAGCCGAAACAGCGCTTCCATGTGCAGCCTCAAATGTCGCCTTCTCCCCTACCTTATGTCCCCTCCCTTTCACATTCCACATGTGCCTCCAATTTCGGGGAAGCTTTTTGATCCGAATCCGACTGGACCTGACCTCTAGTGAACCACTCGCAACATTAAAAAATTAATAATAACAAAAGAAATAAAGATAACGATCGGAACAAAAATATTACTCTGTCAACACTAATTAGCGAACGAGGAGACACGTTGCCTTACACAAGCAGATCCAGACCACACTTCTTCGCTTCTTTTTTTTTTTTCACTATACTTAAATTCATTTTTTTCTGTTATTTCCTGCTTATGTTTTTCTTTCCTTTTGCGCTCGCCGTGAGCCTTGTAGAAGAAACCAGCAACATTGATGGCTGTCGTGGGCTGCCAGGTCTCTGCAGTGCAGCGCCTACTTGAGTTTCATCGCATTTCTATTTCTTCTTTCTTTTCTCACGCGTGTGTGTTCGTGTACACGTTTCATCCTACAGACGAGTTTATATGACAGCTCGAGTTGTACGAGTCTGTTATATTCGTTTCTATCTCGTTTTTGAAGCTAGAAGCACTAATGATCTCGCTTCTCGCCAGGCCTGAAAGTATGCAAGCACGAAGCTGATGGCAGTGTGCGGATTTTTGTCGGGGTGTTTCGACTTTAAGATATGCGGTCGCGCTCTATGTTACCTACCTGCTCCCCTGCTTCTCCCCCACACCGTTTCTTGTAAATTTTCTTTTGTTTGTATGGATGTGCTACGCCGACGTCACTGAAACAGCCACGTTGGAGCATCAGCATGATGAGAAACCAACTTTGTGATGTCACGTTATTGTTATCAGTACGTCGCACGCTGGTGCCTTCGTTATTCATGCACACAAACCAAATAACGTTCCAGCGACATTGGGATATAATTATTTGGGGTTTTACGCCCCAAAACCCCGATGTGATTGTGAGGGACGCCCGTAGTGGGAAGGCTCCTTAAATTTTGACCATCTGGTGTTCTTTAGCGTGCACCTAAATCTAAGCACACGGGCGTAAAGAATTTCGCCTCCGTCGAAATGCGGCCGCTACGGCAGGGATTCGATCCCGCGGCCTTCGGGTCAGCAGTCGAGCACCATTACCACTAAACCACCGTGGCGGGGGACCGCGGGGATGAGGGTTATCCACCGTATGATGATGATGATGATGATGCAAACTTTATTGGGGTCCAGAGAAGACGCAGGGTTGGATTTTGCTTGTGCGCTCGACTTTTATTCTCATTTTATTGTGATAGCAATTATATGGACAGTCTCGGCTGCTTTTTGCCGCCGCCATCATGCACCGTATATGTATAAGTATGTATATATATAGATGTCCCAAAGAAAAATGCTTCCGAAGCGCGGAATCGAACCAGTGACCTCTTGGTCCGCAACGCGTGGCGCTAACCACTACGCCACAAAGCGCATATCCTCGAGGTAGCTAACGGCGGGCGTTATATACACACCCTTTACCGCTGGCAGGACTCAGAGACGGCAGGCGCTTATAAGCGTTTCTTCATTACCAGCGAGATCGCGCGAGGAGCGCAACGGGCGCATTTAATAGTCGTCGGCCAGCTCGCTCGCTTCTTCTGATATTTGCGCAGGGAGAACCTTGCCCCTCCGCCGTCTGCTCGTGCGGTAGTTGCTGCCGCGAGGTAGATGTTTCTGCAGCGTAGCAGCGCGTTTATCACGGGCCGCTTTTCTTGCTATCGCATTCATTGTTTCGCCCTTGCGGCGAAACTGTGACTTTTTTATTTTAGTCTTTATGTACCGCAGACGACCAGAGGTCGGGTGGGAGAAGCTCATTAGGTTACACGCAATTAGAAAGGAGATTAATTGAGCGCACTGCGTTTCCTGTGACTATCTTTCTTTTCTGATTGCTATCGTCGCGAAGGTATGAAAGCTCTCCACGGAGTTGCGTCGAGAGTTGTGCTTTGAGCGCCAAAACGGAAACGCTAATGTGATCACTTTCTAAAGGGAGCGTAACGACGTGGACTGAATTCCGTGCATAGAGACAAATGTTGCAGCATTTGCAAATACGTGCTAGTACGTGATAATATAAAGATATACTTTGCGCAGACTTTCTGGGTCGTGTGTCGAATTCTTCGAACAATTAAAGAAGGGGGATATCGAGGAAGAAAACACAGCCCAGCGGTGGGTTGTGAATGGGACGAAGCGAGTAGTGACGTCACAAAGGGTATGCGACGGGGAATACTAGTTTCCTAATCTCCGGTCTGCCACTATCGACGGCACCTTTGCACCCTCGGGACAGAGTGTCTGATTAGACTTCCGGAATTAAACGCATTTGTCTGCACAGAGCCAGTACAATGGACTCGAGAACAGCCTCAACGGTGTTTCTCTTTCTTTCGTTCGATGGAGAGGAGGGACGCGAATTAGTTAGACTGGACAGGTTTCATCTAGTGTGTAGATGTAAGGGAAGGAGAAGATGACTGGACAAAAAGAAATCAGGTGATAGAGTACAATGAACGAATTGAACTTGCCGTGTAGGGTGGCATTGTATGCCGAGGTCACCGGACAGCTATATCTCTAGGGATTGCCCCCGGAGGGACTGATGAAGGAGGAGGACGAGGGCGAATTAGTCGTTGTCGCGAAGAAGAAGACGGATCGGACCGATAAGAGAGACTACTAATGAGGACCCAGTAAAGCACCAGAACATTCTGCACAACGAATCGAAGGCATTCTGTTACTCGATTTTCTGCTCGCCATCTTTTTGAGACAGATAACTGCCGAAGAATGGAAGCAGGGCCTCGGCGCAGGATTTGCAGGGAAAGTCAGTTAATTGTGTGCATCTGAGTACATTTTTTTCTCGCTCGATGAGTGCAACTGTGCGTTATTCTTTCACGGAGGAAAGATAATTATTTGTTGGCTTATGACATATTTTCATTGCGAATTCCAGCCCCCTCTCGTGGCCGGCGGCACGTACGTCTCGACAAGGAGGTCGCGGTGAACGCACTATGCCAACGCCACACTGACTCAAGCGTAAACTTGCATTTCTACTTGTATTTAGTGTGTGTTACTGAATAATAAAATGTTAATGAGAACTAACAGACAGTAATGCCAAAGAAAAAAATTACACCATCTCCCGCTAAAGGGGATTATGAGGCGACGCGAAGCCGGAGCACCTGCACGATCGCGTTTCGTTGGCGTTCGTTGGGCATGCTACCGACCTCGAGTCGTGGAACGCGAAGAGGAACACTACGCGCGTCGTGTCTTCCCTCTTGCCTAGTCGTTAATTCTCACAGGCCGAGCGGGGAACGCGGTCGACAGGCGCGCGAGAGGGAGGCAGCGTAGGAGAGGACAGAGAGGGGGAGGGGGCGCGCATGCGCT
This sequence comes from Rhipicephalus sanguineus, assembly GCF_013339695.2. Lineage (NCBI taxonomy): Eukaryota > Metazoa > Arthropoda > Arachnida > Ixodida > Ixodidae > Rhipicephalus > Rhipicephalus sanguineus. Next base: position 28,995,476 of record NC_051185.1, on the reverse strand, counting down.
GGCGCTCATCGCGGGGCTACACGGGAGAGAATTTCGGCATGTCGAGCCCGCATTTCAGAGGAGTCAACCGAAGCAAGCGCTGGACTGAACGCGCGCAGCGCTCTACCACATGAAGGAGAGGAGACTAGAGGAAGAGAATAGCGCATGCGCCGCGAGAGCAGAAGCGAGAACGCAGGAGAAGCGCAAGCAGGTGCTGGTAGAGAAGTGGAGAGATTAACGCGCAGCTGTCGGAGAGAGGGAAGGAGGAGAGTTGCGCATGCGTAGTGTGAATGTGGGCTACCAGGTCGACGCCGTGGGACATACCCCCGAGCAAGAGATGCTTCGCATTTAAAACGAGCCCTTAAAAGTAATCTTTTTCCCTTCATGCATAGCGAGGGTCTCGTTTCGGCAGGCTTGATGCCTTGAGGTTGTATGCGAAGGATTATTGGTCAGCTGCCAGCTCGTACAAAGTTCACGTGCTAAGTGACGCCAAAAGGCAGGAAAAATAGCGTTCCACACTCGCCGCCATGGCTGCAATCGGCGCTGACTAACACTCCTAGGTTTAAATGCACATATATACCCTATAAAGTGGACGTGGGACCACCACCGCCGTAGCTCATTGGTGGAGCATCGGACGCGTTATTCCAAGGTCGCAGGTTCGGTCCCTGCCGGCGGCAGGTTATCTTTTCGTCCACTTTACTTTCTTCACATTTATATTCTAATTACTACAAATAACACCCCCTATGCTTTCCTTGGCATTGCTGTCTGCTAGTTCTCATTAATATGCTGGAGGAAGGTATGGCCCCACAAAATCAGTCTCAAGAAATTTTTGCCCACAGAAAACACCCGGTTATGCGAAGTAAGTGATTTTGTAATGTTTATAACTTCAAGCAGCCTTTTGCCTGGCCAGCGCACTTTTGTTCGTGCATATGCATGAGCGTTATCTCAGCAACGCTTCGGCATTCTTTATACCGTAGATTTGTGCGCAGTAGTCAATACAGAGTCACACCCCCCTATATCTAACATAAAATAGCGCGGAATCCAATACCGCTGCCTTTGTTTTTCGCACCGGGTGGCTTCAACACTAAGAGCTCACAGTAAAATGACCATTTGGGATTAATTTTTTGCCACACCTTACAGGGACCTTAACTATGCCAACGCCACACTGACTTAAGTGTAAACTTGTATTTCCACTAGTAGTTAGTATGTGTTACTAAATAATAAAGTGGTAAGTCAGGCAAGCCGTAAGGCTATAGGACAGGACGTGTTCCACCGTACGTTATAGTGTTCTAATTTATTAGAGTGGGGCTGTTTTTGGTACACTTGTTTGATTTTGTGGTGTCCGTCCGCGTCCTACCAGGAAAAAAAAAGCACGAGACCTCCTACGAGGAAGCTATAACGTCATCGTGACGTAACACCGTCGCTCGGTGGGCCGATCGAAGGTGGGCCGATCGCGGCCCACCTTCGACCAAGCGACGATGCCATGTGATGGCGTAATCACATGACGTCATGTCAGGTGACGTCATAGTGACGTCGTGGTCACGTCACAAATTTGGCGATATGTGACGTTATGACGACGTCATCATATGATTTTTCTCATCACTTCGTGTTGACGCAGACGCCGATGGTCACTTTTTGCGTTTGACGAGGCATCTGGGGCTTTCGCCTTAAAACCTAGTTCTCATGTATTGGGACAGGAGAACTAGGTTTCTCCTTTCAACGTTTCATTTGATGACACGTAAAATACCACACAAATACTGAATGCACTAGCGCGAGGCGTCGGCTTACGCAACCACCAGCCGCAGTGCTTAGGTCAAAGGAAATACGGTATATACACACACCACACCTTCCGTCACAGAGCTTCGTGCGTGGAAGGAAGCCATAAAGGCGTGACAGGTCACTCGCACCAACTCATACACTCGGAGCCAACCGCATCCTGTGTAGGAGCCGTCACCTGCGCGGGCAGCAACGGGCCGTGAAACCAGGATTGCGTGTGCGACGAGTGGGGAAATAAATGAGCCCCACTTAACCGAGCAGGTTTCACGCGCTGCTCTTCTTTTAAGAGACGTTTTTTAGACGTCGCGACGAAGCGGAGAGCCGTCCGTTATTAGCACTTACCGCTACACGTCGTCTCTACGCATTCACACCTGCGCTTTTTGCCAGTGAAGATGGCTGAAGAAAGAAAGAAAGAAAGAAAGAAAGAAAGAAAGAAAGAAAGAAAGAAAGAAAGAAAGAAAGAAAGAAAGAAAGAAAGAAAGAAATAAAGAAAGCTGCCGTAAATACGGGATAATGAAGGTGGTTCGTCTGCGAAGCGTAGGTTAGGTGATTAATTTCGAAACAGGCGGCTGCTGGGACACACTGACTCCTTTTTCCAACAAAAATTATTTGGAGGGTTTTACGGGCCTAAACCACGATATGATTAAAAGGCATGCCGTAGTGGAGGGCTCCGAAGATGTCGACTGTCTGTTGTTCTTAAAGACATCGCACAGTATACGGGCCTCTAGCATCTCGCCTCCATTGAAACAAGGCCGCCGTGGTCGAGTCAGCAGCCGAGCACCGTAACGAGTTTACCCCCGAGGCGGACATATGTGTGCTCTCAAGGTCGCGGGTAAAGCGGAATGGTTCAACGTTTCTAAACTTGTGTATCTCATTGCTGTAACAAAAGAAACACACGCGCACACACAAAACGAGTTCCGTCTACCAAGCTTTCATGTATATTGAGCCCTCTTGCAAGTAAGTTACACTAAGTTGGGCTGGGGGGAGGCGGCGGGAAGGGGGAGTTTTCGGGAATATGTTTCATTTATACAGAAATTACGGTCGCACAAGCTCATCACGTTGGCTACAAGAAATAAAAGAGGCTATGATCCAAAGTACGGAGTCTGAAGGCAGCAAAGGAAAATTTTCGATCCTGAGTCAGAGTCAAACGAGACTCTGGCTTCTGGGATAGATGAATCGCAGGGGTCACGTGCGTTTCTGATTGGACGGATGCCCAACCTCGGCCTTTCACTCTAACTGCTCATCGCGTTTGAACAAATTACGAAGCGGGCTACTTCGCATCTATTCAGAGCGAGTGGCTGATGAATTAATTCGTCTGCAATCTGCCCATACCTGACAGACGATAATATCGGGCAAAGTATATATGCCTGCGCGCCCAAGAAGCAGATGGCAGAAAACCGTAGCTGCCTGGCGTACAAAAATGAAGGTGGTGAAATACGAAAGAAACAAAAGGAACGGTAACGCAACGACGAAGTAGGCGTAATAAAAAAAAAGAAAAAAAAATATGGCGTGACCCCAGCGACCTAGAGAGATGAAAGGAGCGGACGTAGACGGACGCACGTGTTGCCAGTGAAGCGGTTGGCGTTTGTTGTTTTATCTTTGATGGAGGAAAATGGCGCTGTTCTTGGTTATGGATTAGGTTTTCGTTAACTGATGAGGACGTCGGCAGTGCCGTAGTTGTTTTCACGCAAGTAGCCGCAAACAAAGAAAATGCAACGAAGCTGCTTTTTGTGACTGACTGGATAAAAATTGCTGTATGGTGGCATTGGCCTATGGAGAGAATGCGTACGATTTCGATTCGCCAATGCTCGGTAGGCCGTGTCTGTTTCCCACGCATGCTAGCGGTTATGCACTAAACATTTATTACCTGTTGCCTTCCTATGCTTGTTTCTAACGGAAACCGGCCCCATCAATCAATTCTCCTTCTTCTCGTTCATTTCGTAGCGAGGCTCTCGACAGCGGCAGGTTTGATGCCTTTACGTCACATATGTTTTCATATTATATGCAGATAATAGATCTCAGTTGGTCTCCCATATATGCAGGTAGCATAGGTAGAATACGCTCTCCTAGTATATCTTATTATGTAACGAGCTTCGCTGCCACGAAATTTCCCAGTTTGCCGTGAATTAAGCCTTATTGGAGGGTTTGAGATTGGTTATTTGTCCACTAAGAGTTATTTGTGTATCCGGCGCATGTGAACCTCACTGCACCAACATTTTTTCTCACTTTTATTTTTTTTTTTTGCTTTCGCCCCACGGCCCAATCCCTACCGGATGACGGTGGTGTGGGAATCAAGCTCGAGTTATACTGCTCGGAATGGGAGCACCGTAGCATTCTAGGTAAGCCTCGGCAGCCCAGTTGCTTTAAAATGAAAGGAGGAACAGAAATGTACTCTTGAAAATGAAAAGGTGAATAAATCACGAAGAACACAAATAATTGCACGAAACGCGGAATAATATATTTTTTTTTCGGGTCAAGAGAAACGCAAATAACAGAGGCCCTAAAAATAAAAAAAATGCAGACCGGCAGTCACGCTCAAAAGATCATCAGCTGCTGGATGAGGAAGAACCACTTGGTGGCTGCGATGCGAAGAACGGGTGAAGAGTTGAACGAAATGGCGTGCTTTCTATAAAGGAGTAAGTGGAGGCTTTTGAAACACTGCAGAAATAACGAGCAATACTCAAGAACTAAAAGAGAGATAGTGCGGAGAAAGAAAGAGCGAGCGAGCGAGCTGCAGTAAGTCTGGTTGGGAAGCCTTATTACGTGTGTGCGCAAAGGTTTTGGAAGTTGCCAGCCCCTAGAATTGTAACGAAAGTTCAAACACCGGGAGTCAAAAACCAGCGCGCTTGCGCGGTTCTTTTTGATTGGTCTTCCTTTCCGAAAAAATAAAAAAAATAATGACATTTGAAAATGTCCAGCGTCAACCGAGCGCGCAAAAGAAGACAGCGCAGGTATATTACTAAACAGTACGCTGGCTGCACGGTATTCGTGGGCCTTCATCAAGAATTTCGCGGTGGTTGCGCTGCTGAGAGCACCTGCGTCAGTTGCACGCGACAGGTTTGCGCAGTGCTAGCTACTGCGCCGTGCGCGGTTCACTTTGAGCGAAATGAGTTGCGCGATGTTAAAGAAAAGAAACATAAAGCAACGGCGAAAAATAAGCAACACCTGTGGAAGGAGTCGTTTTTCGTTCACGATAAAGAAAAGGACGAAGAAAGCAGGTGCCAATGAAGGGAGAAAGAGAAAGAAAAGGATAAGGCAGATAGAGGAGAAGTGTAAATAAATAATAAATGAAGGGAATGAATGTAATGAAGGAAGAAATTAATGAAGTAAGGGAAAGGAAAGTATCAGTAATATTTGAAGGAATTAAGGAACACACGGAGAAATGACAGGAAATACTGAATGAAAGAATGAACGTACGACGAATTTACCTTATATAAATTCTGCCCCCCTGGTATCAAATGATTTTGTCGCCTTGACGACTGACCAGTTGAGCAGAAAGTTAGGGATGCACCAACTTCTGCTGAACGCGCGAATGCGCGAAGATTCGCTGCTTTTTCGTGTCTTTGAACATAGCAAATAATGAGTAACTTTTCATGAAGATAAAGACGTCGCCCCCCCCCCCCCCCCCCGCCTAGAATTTTTCAATTTTGCATGTGTATATACACACGCCCACGTAGAAACGCAAGCATGAACGTACATAAAGGGTGGTTGACACCCCCCCCCCTTCCCCCGCCCCTGAAAAAGAATACTGGCTACGCCCCGGAGCTACATGTACAACGATAAGACCAACTTGTGTACTATGCACCGAATCGCTCCCATGGAAATTGAGTAGTTCTATCCGCCAGAGTTGCTGAGATAATAAATATGAGAGGTTTTCCTATTCCATTCCATATACCGATATGGAACAACAGCGCCCAAATTCGCGGCGCTGTCGTCAGTCAAACCGCTACATGTCACACTACTTGGAGCATTAATGTTAATCGTGCTGACGGCTGTACATGCATTATAACATGTGTTATACACAGAGCTATAAGATGTACAGTCGGCGTCAGAAGTTTAGAGACCGCACGTCTGAAAAACTCTAAATTTCCCTGCAATTCGTATTTGTATTCGGTCGAACTGCCCTGTACATGTTGCCAGCGCGTTTTAGAACATGACGGAAATCTCAATTCAAGTCAGCCTACCGAAGGAGTATGAATATACAGCTTTAAAGGTGTGCTATGTGAAGACAGACAGTGCACAGTACCAAAAAAAAAAAAAAAATACACGACACACAACATCGTGTTTCCTGTATCTTTTTTTTCGTACTGTGCAGTGTCTGTTAACTTAGCGCACATTTAAGGATGATCATCAACTAGCCCACCCTATAGCTCAACTCAAGGAACATTCAGCTTTGTCTTGCGTTTCGTGGTCATTAAACATTTGACGCTGGCTCTACGTAACCTGTGCAAGTGTACTTGTGCGTGTTAATTCAAGAGGCAAGTGTGCGTATATAAGCACGCCATGGAAGACACACCCGGCCGGTACTCATCTAAACACTGTGGAACGAGAGAACAAAGCCCCCGCCCTTAGATATCCCGGAGGTCTATAACCCCCCTCCCCCTCCCTCCTCTCTCGCCACCTCCTCAAGGGACACGCGCGACGTATTCTTAAGATCAGCATACATCGACGCCACAAAACCAGCACCGAGACGAAGCCGGAATAAAATCCAATAACGCAGCCACAGACGACAACCTTTGCGAGCGTGCCATTCATGCGAAACAAGAAAGCGGTGTGTACTAAGCCTACCCCACGTACTTCACCCTCCCCCTCCTCCTCCCTATTTATAAACCTCGACGTGTAAACACATACATACACATACCAGTGGATATGTACATGTTAACACGGATCACATTCGAAACCCACGTTCGCAAACGAATACAAAAACGGCGGCGAAGTAGGGCGGGTACGTTTCTCGCGACTTTCCCGCGTTTTCCCTTCCCTCTTCCCTATTCCCTCTTCCAGTCCCGCACTTTTACACCCGCAAATTCTCTGCGTTTTTCTTTTCTTTCGTTCTTTCATGCGCAACGTAATCTAATTTAAAATGCCCGGGTCTTTTCGAGTAGTCGAAACACAGGCTAGGGAAACGTTCACAGTGAGAGGGAAGAGGGGAAAGATAAAAGTGGATGTAGGGAAAATAGGGCGTTATTTTTAGGGAGCCGAGGAGGGGAAGGGAAGTAGGTAAGATAAACGGGTTGGGAGGAAGGCTTTTGTTTTGGAGGAAGCTTAAATTTCTCTGACGCTAAGGACGAGAGAAAGCTTACGACTTTCGCGAAGTTCTGAACCCGGAGAGCGTAGCGGTAGTGATAGTGATGCGGACGCAGCAGCGGACCATCTAAATCGGGCACGCACATCGTATTAGGGGAAAAGACAAAAAGGAAGAAACGATGTAATGACTTCGACGTGCAATTAGCGAGGTAGTTGGAACAGGCGCTTTCGCGGAAGGGCACTTCCGGATTGATGAAAGAGGGAAAGAGAGAGAGGAAAGGTGCGGTTTGCTATCCTTATTTACTTTCTTTATTTGCTTGCTTCCTATTGCTTACTTCCGGTTTGATATGCTGCATTCTGAGGAAGATGAATCTAAGAAACAAATGTAAATGTGTATGCTACACTCCTGCATACTCATTAGATGAGCAAACATACGTGCTGTTATCACTTGTCACTTTTATGTTGACTGTTCAGAAATTATTTGTATGTGACCTCTTTACACCATGTTACGGAGAGTGGGTGGAACAGGACCAAGTGGACATTGTCTTCAAGAACTGTAGATTGCGACCGTATGTGTCAAAGTCCCGTGTCCTGTGTTTTAACCGTTAGGAGCTTGTCCGATGAATTTTCAAGGTGAGGAAGCCAGAGTGAAATTTTGAACGTCGATAACGTTCAAAAGTGTCGTTCGTGATTCCATCCTTAACTATGAAAGCCTCGTGTTAAGATATCTCACTCAGGTAGAAGGCATCAATACCTAGGTCGCGTGAATAATCAATCCGCACTTTTCATGATATTCACGTTCTCTCGACTTCATTGCTTACGTATGATGCATTTTCGTTAAGATATATGTTGCAATTGCCCCCCTCCCGTTCCTTCAGCTGCCGTAGTGAAGGCAAGCTTTCATGTAAGTCTTCATTTTGAAACATTTGCTGCAGATGTAAGTCTTGCTATAAAAGCTACCGATGAGTGGTAGACATCGCATAAAAGTGCCAACACTTGCTTACGCACAGCCAATGACAGCCAGCCTTGTTATGTTCGCCTAGCTGGGCGATCATTGCGAAAACACACGTTATAACTCGTTTTGTATGTTTTACATTTCCATGGGAGCTTCCGTTACACTTTCTGTTGAAGTATAAATGAATATAATTTGAAAATTTTCGCAACTGATCCGCAGATTAACCCAAATATAATATCCGATTTTCACGTGCAAAAACCACGATATGTTAATGAGGCAAGCCGCAGTGGAGGGCTCCGGAAATTTCGACCACCTCGGCTTCTTTAACGTGCGCCTGAATCTAAGTACACTGGTCTTTAGCATTTTAATCTCTATCGAAATGCGACCGCCGCGGCCGGGTTCGAACCAGCGACCTCCGGGTCACCGCAGGTTAACCCAACCGCGCACGTTAGCTCGGATATAGTTCAACCATCTCGACCGACATTTATCTCTAACTACAACAGGCTGCTCCCGAGGCATACATGCGTACTTAAAGAAATGTGCACGTGGAATGCCTTCTTATGTATAAGCAGAACAAGTAGCAACTCAGAAGATTCGATCCCCATTAGCAATGTGCATCGCTGTCTTCCTGATGAGTTGTGCCTTTCAGCCTGTCCTTTCCACGCTTGCTTTGGTACAGGAGCAGCGAAAGAAAGAAGCATACAAAACAAGTAGACAGATGAACAATAGCGTGCAAGCGGTGGAGGGCAATGAGGAAGCTCCCCCTAGCGAGAGAAGCGTCAAGGCGTCGCTTCGAGTACGGCGGGAGTCAGAGAAGAGTCCGGTTCGAAGAACAATAAACACGCTGTTCGGGCCGGCGCCTCGTCTCGCTGGTCGATAGGATAAACACGGCCGCTGCTGATGCTGCTTGCACCAGTGTGCAGCAGCAGAGTAGAGAGAGACTACTATATTGCTCTCCGTGCTGTCTCTCTTTCTCCGTTGCGTATAGTATAAAAGAAGGCCGCCACCGTGTATGCATGCAAGCGGCGGAGACTCTTAGTCTCGGATCGCGACCGTCCGAGATTACTCGGAACGAGGCTGTTATTTCTATTCCCGTAGAGCTTCGTAAAAAGCTCGCTAGGGGAGAATTCTGGCGCTGTTGTGTCCGCGGGAAACAAAACTAAATAAGTAAATGATCACGGAGATTTGTAAATGTTGTGGACTAACTAACTAACTAACTAACTAACTAACTAACTAACTAACTAACTAACTAACTAACTAACTAACTAACTAACTAACTAACTAACTAACTAACTAACTGACTGACTGACTGACTGACTGACTAAATAATTAACTATCTAATTGCCTGAATAACTAAATGACTGACTAAATAATTAAGTAACTAACTAACTAATTGACTGACTAACTAACCAACTAACTAACTCATAACTGGCCCAATAAAGAACTAAATAAATAAACGTTATCGTGATTGGTCATGAAAACCATTCTTTCACTACGGCATATGTAGTCTGAAGTGAAGCACAAAGACTACAGGATTAAACAGAAAATAAAGTGACTTGCTTGCGGAAAAATCGCTCTCCATTTACAGCATCTATTATTTCGTGAAAGCGCGCCTGCCATAGTGTAATTCAATATTTTTTTTTTTTTTGAGAAACAGCGACTCAGTCTCGTCGTATTACATACAATATGCACCGGGGTTAAGCCCGTCCTAGCATCGAAGACTTCGGCTGCATTAATAATCTTTGATTTATTGGCACGCCGTAGGCATACTAAATCCGTACGCCTGACAAAGTTAAGCCACACAAACGCACACAAACAGAAAACAAAAAGGACAGAAAACATGCAGCCACCCGTAATCTGTTTCCGCGTTACACGGAAACACGTGACAGCTTCGACAATGGTGCACACGATGAATCGGTGCCCTGGGATTTTATTCAAGCTCAGAATTTTTTGGCCTCCTTTTCTGGAGGATGTCACCGTCACGATACCCTCGATAATGGAGCTCTATACCAGCATTTTCTGGGTTTCGTTTTTCCTAGTAATGAATTTTTGTTTCGTCTCTTCCCACGACCGTAGGCTTAGTCTGGCTTTGACTACACCAAGACTTGCCACCTCAGCTGTATGCAAATTCCCGGAGTGGAATGCAAATTACGCTGTCGTGTCTGACATCGCGTTCGTCGCTCCAAGTGTGTTAGTTTTCGTTGTACGCTCATTATTGTCTATTGTTATACTTCTTTTAGACGTTTCATCAAATGATTTGTTATATGTCTGGCTGTACTGGTGGCAAATCCGGTGAAAAAAAAAATCACCGAGCCTCTGAACAGATAAACAAAAGAAAGGATTAGAGAAGAGCCGCATGACTTTGTCTATCTCCCAGTTCATTTATTTACACTTGCGTCTAATGCTAATCAGGTAGTCAAGATTAACGTATGCTAATTCGGGCACAATTCGGTGTCTTTACAATGCGCCCTAGCTCTTTCAGTTGGGCCTGAACTTTTCTACGGGAGCCGAAATAAATAAGAATTAAGAATAAAGCTAGCAGCTAGAAGTTAAGCGAAGGAGGAAGCGGCAGGCATTGTAAGTTGCATTGTAAATGAGCGAGGGAACAGAACAGACAAACGCGAGGGTAAATGAATTCACTCAACGATAAAACAACAAAATTACAGCGCTGGAGTCGCTCTTGCTTTCAACGACGCAAAAGAAAGCCTCTGCGCATAGCTGCATAATTCGTTTGCTAATTCCCACCGAGCTTCTTTCTTTCTTTTTATTTATTTATTTTTTCCTTTTGACCACGGATCGATGGCGCATTAGTATCATTGTTCGTTCTACAAGACCATCAATTCCCATTAAAACTTGAATAAAGATTGATCCCATTTCCACTTCGTGTGCTTAAGCTGGCTGTAATGACTGTCTCCGGCTGAATGGAACACGAAATAAAACCACGAATTACGATAAAAGGAACGCGTCTACCCGATTATAAATCTTTCTACGCCTCGCCAAAAGTTTGCACGCCACTTTGCCAGTGGGAACTTTCTTTGGAGGTTATTTATTTTGTTTTGTGAAGCGTAACTAGAGACCCAAGCCTCTACCAAATTATAAGCACAAAAGAAGTCGCACTTTCATTCGAAAGGCTTTACACTGGCGTCGGTACTCAACAGTATTAGAAACCTAATAATAACACGTCTAATGCTAGTCGTGTCCTTCATGTCTGCCAGTGCATGCGTTCTACGCGCCTTACAGTATACGTGTATTATACGTGTATACGTGCCTTACAGTATGGGAGCTTCACCGCAGTGCCCCCCCCCCCCCTCTTCCTAACCCCTATGATCAGAACGCGGTGCAAAGAGGAGGTATTAGAGAAAGCAGCCCCCACAGCCCCGCCCCCCTCCAGCCGCCTCCCTGTGCGCACGCCTATGTATGCATGCACAGAATTCTTGTACACGTGGGAAAACAGAAGTGAGAAAACGAGCTTCCTGCAAGCATTTTTTTTATATGAGATATAAGGAGATGTTGGAGCACTTATGGCGCCGGCTACTCCTCAGCCCTTGAGTGAAACTTGTAACACATATCTTAAAGTAAAACATACAAGGCAGTTCATGTAAAATAGAACACTCGGGCACACATATGCAAAAACACACTTATAGGCACATATCACAACAAAATGATAAAGAAATGTTGCAAAGTCAGCGTATGAAGTCTCTGATAATGTCCGTCGTTAATATTTGGCCCGGCCAGCACAAAACAGCAGAGCACACGTCTGGTCTTTAAGAAGATGTATTCGCTCGTGTGTACATAACAGTCTATACGTTATTCACTTCAGCACACACATATGATGGGTGTCATATGAGACTGCGCATATAAGTACGAGATGTGTTATACAAATGAAAGTTCGTTATTTCTTAGTACTTGTCAGCAATGCCGCTGTCTTGTAAGAAACGTGTTAACGCTTTTAAAGCGTGCGTCTGTAAAACTCCAGTTGGCCACGGGCCCAGAAGTTTCCTCAAGCTAAAAGGAAACTTCTGGGCCCGTGGCCAACTGGAGTTTTACAGACGCACGCTAGAACTCCTGCAAGCATTGCGCTTCGATAGCGCACCGCGGCTTTTCTCCCAACTTAATACCGCGCGGATAGAAAAGTCGAAGGAGCACACGGAACGACAATTAGGGCACGCACGGCATAATTGCATTTGTGCGCAAGAGTGCACGAGCGACGGCTTCCCCCAAAGTTTGGCTCGGATACGCGCTAACATTCTCCGTAGTGCGATGGCGGTGTGTGCAGGGTACAAGCCCGGAGCAAAGGACAGTACACATATCGAGAGAATAGTTGGACTGTGGTGGAGTACGGCAACTTGGGGAATGGTTCGATAGAAGGTTTGACGGAGGCAAATGGTGGAGTAACGGGGAAGAGAGCCTGGAGTTTCAGAAGAAAGGGTTTCTGGCGGGAGTGCTCGCAATTCCTGCATATACCCTTTCCATGCATGCATCGGCCGCAGTGGCTTGGCGAGCTGCCTCGATTGCTGGGTAGCTCCAATCCCCGTATTGCTACGCAGGGCGCCAAATAATTAATCGTCATCATCTCCCCGGTAGGAACCGCCCAAACTGAGATTTTCCCCGCCTTCCAGGACGGTGTTACCGGGAAGGCAAAGCTGCACGAAGGGAACGGTTAATGGCAAAAAACGGGAACAAAAGAAAGGAAGAAGAAGAGGAAGGGTGGATTAATCGGTCTCAAGCCACTGCTTGCGTCGTTTTCCTCCAGTATAAAGGTGAGGGGGAAAGGAGGCGAGGTGGTAAGCTGTGCGATGTCATTCTTATATGTAAGGTCAACGTTGCAGCCGCTCTTTTGTAAGATGCGGGAACAAAAGGAAGTACAAAAGCGCGGCCCAGTGTTGCCCATATGATGTATCGCTATGTCGGACCAACGTTCCGCGTTACCTTCTTTTCGTATCGGTGGGAAAATGTCCGTAAGGAGTGGGTAGGGAGGAAAAACGGAATGTTCGTTTCCTTTCGGCTTGCCCTTTTTCATTCTAGAAAGGCAAGAATTACAGGGGTATCGCGAGAAGAACACCGCTTTCACCGCGAACACAAACGGCAGGCACTCGCGAGCCTATGCATTTGAGAACAGGAAATGTCCTTTCCCTGGCACATTGCTGCATTTCTGATAGAAAAAGCAAATACAAAAATCAAACCAGTTCTATTTTGTACCGCACGAAGATGGGATGGCTGGCCGCCACCCTCTGCGCAAATAAGGCTAAGAATACAATTTAATCTACACAGAAAGTCTTTTAAGGACGGCAACAAGTTCACAGAAAGCTAATCGGAATTTCCATAACGACTGTTACAACGGCCTAGGTACACATCGAGGCCATGGAAACATACTGCAACGTCACATTACGAGAGCACGCCGAAAGATAACTGGTACCAGCTGCATGAACTCGTACATAAAAAAAAATCCGAATCTTTAAGGGGCGTCAACATGAGCACGGAAGGACAACGCAATATGGACGCCATCCAGGAAAAAAAGACACGAAAACATGAGAGATGTGGCTGCCATCCATAGTCCGTCCGTGTTCGGAAAAACGCCAGGCCTGCGCTAAAACCGCAGCACAGTCACAGCGAAAGCTGGAAGAGCGGCGTTTCTAGAGCCCGTTAAGCTCTCTTGGGGCTACAATACAAGTACACTAGAAAGGTACCCACTACGCCATAAATCACAATTTTTGTGAAGTTTGGAAGCACCTACTAAGCCATTATTCGTCATTCTGCGGAGAAGCGAGGCACCAGCTACACGTCTGTAAGGCATTATGTGCACTTTGTTCACGCGACGACTGATGACGATGAAGAATTATGGCTCAGCCCTTTGTAATGGGTTGGAATCTTTAAACGGCCCACCAGTTATGTAATTTGCATTGGGTGACGCCCGGTCGCTATTTCCCTCTCCCGTCATGCTGTATAACATACGTTGACGTGGGAAAGAGACGGGGGGGGGGGAGCGAAGAACTTTACTGAGACCCCGAGGAAATGGATCATGCGCTTATGGGCTTCCCTGGCAACCAATACAAGTGCCCTTGCGAGGAACCCACTACGCTATAAATCATTGTAATTTTACTGAGACCCAGAGGAAGTGTATCATGCGCTTATGGGCTTCCTTGGCAACCAATCCAAGTGCACTTGCGAGGAACCCACTACGCTATAAATAATTGTAATTTTTGAGAAGTAGGCCGAGAGGCACAGCAGAGCGTTGGTACCTGCTAAACCCATGTAAGGCATTATGCGCACTTTGTTGATGCTGTGCCTGATGATGAAGAATTATGGCAGGGTCCTTTGTAATGGGTTGGAAGCATTCAACAACCTGCTCGTTGCGCAATTCGCATTGTGTGACGCCTGGTTACAGAATTCGCGTTGTGCTACGCTTGGTGCTTATTTTACTCTTCTACCACGCTATATTGCATATGCTAATGTGGTTCCTTCCCGACATGAAGCCTGTATAGGACCTTTTAGCAAAGCAGTTTCAAGCACCGGTATGGCTGAGGTTGAATACTGGGCTCCCACACAGAGGACCCAGGTTCGAACCTCGTTCCATCCTGGAATTTTTTCTTATTTAGTTTTTTTTCTTATTTCGAGCGATACTGGTTACGGACACCGGCGGCGGCGGCGGCGGTGGCGGCGGCGGCAGCGGCGGCGGCGGCGGACAACTACGGCGCCAAAAACGGCCGGTGAAATGATCTCATAACAGCTTTCGCTGTAAAAGAATGTATCCTTCCAACTGTAACAAAACGGCTACAACCGCAGGCGCCTTCCTCGTTTCTTCGCCTTCCTTCTCTCTTTCCACCATACGCGCTCTTTCTTAATGGCGTCTCTATGAACCACCTTTATATGGTCCACTGCTGAAGCCGGCGGTGGCCAGCGTCTGCAAGACAGGCTTGGCTTGGCTTGGCAGGAACGGAAGGAAGCATTAGCGACGGCTTCGGGCCCCCATTAGAATCCATCTGCGGCAGATGTTCGGCCTCTGGATTGGACGGGAAAAGGAGTGGGTGGCACCGGAGAAGGAGGGTGGGCGCCAGAAATCTAAGGGCGTCACGTGAAGTCGATGAAGAGGGTGGTCGTGCTGCGGCAGCACATTGAGAATGAAAATGGAAAATAAAAAACATGGCTGATCCCCCTTTCATAGGAATCGGTATAACACGAAAGGGAAACGCGTATAACACGAAGGGGAAATTGTTTCGCCACAAGGGCGAAGAAATGAATGCTGTAGCAACAAATTGTAATGTCAAGCGAAGAACGGCAAGCGGCTGTAAACTAACAGCGCGCTCTAAAGCAGAAAGGACGCACGAAAAGAACATACACAGGACGCGCGCGAGCTAGCAACTGTCACAATTGTTAATTCTTTGTGTGTGAGCAGCGTGCTCCTATCGGAAACGCGGCCGCTGCAGCGAGCGAAGTGACCTTTGTGCTCTCTGTAACGTCAACGGATATTTGCGGTGAAAGCACAAGACGTACAAGCCATCCCCATCACGAGATAAGTGCGCGCGCGAGAGAGACACCCCCAGTAGAGGCGCGCTCGCATCGCAACGCGCGGGGCGACAACCTTTAAAGCGCGCCCTCCGCGCCCGTCGTGTCATCTCGCTAGTGATAACAAGAACACGCTGAGGCCACCAAGCTCCGAGTACCGCCAACGGTAAATGGTGTATACAAATCGCTCGCCGTTAATAAGCTGAAGAACGTACGCTCTGTGGTCGAGTGGTTTCGCGCGCTGCGGAGCGAAGGGTCGTAGGTTCGACTCCCGGCGACGGAACTTCTTCTACTAGATTTATTTTTCTTGGCCATCTGTTAGTCTACATTTAAAACGTCATATCCGTGACAGAAATACGTCAGTGGAGCCGTGGTGGGCCCCGGCATAAAACACTTCCTTGTTAGAAAATCAGGAGCCCTTGCCCCATTGAGGAGAATGTGGGCAAGCGAAGCTTGGTGTGTGCGTTCCCGACCTCTTTATCTATTTATTTATTTATTTATTTATTTCGCATTGCGCAACACTCCCTCCTAATTTTTTTTTTTCCTGCATGCCAGGAATCGGATCGTCGTGCACGTGTTTAGCAGCGCGACACTTCAGTTGCTACAGGCAACAACGAGGAACATGCGTTCATATCCAGGCAACAATGAAATGTGGCAACGTGAAATGACAAATCACCTCGATAGCCTCGATAAAAGATCAGAATGCCGCATCAGAAACGGCTGATCGCGGACAAACCCACGATCGAGAAAGTATCGGTTATTGGAAAACGGCGCGTACAAATAAGCATCGAGATCTACCCTTATGTCTATCCCAGTAACCTTTGCGCGACTTGCGGCGAGATCGCGACGCTCTCGCATATCCTCTGGGAGTGCGAGTTCATGACCGGCCACGGTAGTCTAGTGATTATGGTGCTCGAATGCTGACTCGAAGGTCGCGGAGTGGAATCTCGGCCGCGGCGGCCGCATTTTCGATGGAGGCGAAAATGCTAGAGACCCGTGTACTTAGATATATGTGCTCGTGAAAGAATCCCAGGTGGTCAAAATTTGCGGAGCCCTCCGCTATGGCGTCCTTCATAATCGTATCGTGGTTTTGGGATGTAAGACATCAACGATCATTATAATATAAGAGGGAATTCATGAACCCAAGGCCCTCCAGGGAAGAGAGGAGTGCTCTGTTGCGCAGTCCCGCTCTCGAAGACGAAGTCCTGGATGTCCAGCAAGCCCGCGATAAGGCCGATAGGCAAGCTCTGCCGTTCCGTTCGTTGGACTAGCCAGGTGCTCGATCCGTCGGACTTTGTGGGAACTATTAAAGTTGTTTCACTCACTTACTCAACACGCACGTGACTGGCGCACTTCGAAAGCCCTCACTTGTGTACAACCGCATTTCTGTAAACTCGCGGGCGCTTCGTTTAGCGGCGGAGCAGTTTAAAAAATCGCGTCCCCCCCCCCCCCCCGCCCGCCCCCTCCCGCGTATCGGTGAATACCAAATGCGTATGAGCTTCGCACTGGGTTCAAAAAAGAAAAAAAAAAAAAACGCCGGGCCAGCGCGGAACCCTCAGCACAGTCACAGCAAAAGCTGGAAGAGCGGCCTTTCTAGAGCTCGTTAAAATCAAGCGATAACGTGCTTATGACAGTGCCATTCTTATGGTGTCCGGCTTTCTTAGTGTGAAGAAGGGAAGTAAACAGTTCTTTGAATGCAACACCAGGGGTCCTCAGTCACCATCATCGTCAGAAACATGCATAGTCATAACACCAAACATTAAACAGTTGAAGGACCGGGTCCGACAGAGCATAGGTATTGGGCAGGCATGGCGCCCCCCTTAGATGGCAAAGAGAGAGATGGGGAGGGGTCTCGCCTCGTCTGCTCACCGTGTGGGCACGCCTATAGAGTTACGTGTACCCACTGCTACGTTCCAGTGATAGGCAGATTCGCACAACCTTATTAAGGAGTACATGTCCAGGCTTGGAAACAGAGGGCTCCTGTCTGCTACTGCAAGGCCGCCTCTGCCACAGTGTCACGGCCAGTTACGACCATCAGATACATGCTGGCAAATTTCACAGAACATTTCTTCAATTGATACACAACACAGGCTTTGAAATGCAAGTGTAATACAGCACACACACCATGCACCGTCTCTTAAGGGCAAGTCTGCATCGCAATAGAGCGTTTTAGTCTGTCCGGTATTCCGACAAACGGAAAATGCCTTGCGCATACTGGAATACCGGGGGTGAACTGCGCATGCACGGGCTCAGAAAACATGGCCGCACCACCGAAAGCGCCCTTGCACTCTGCAGGTCGTTAGCTCAAAACTGATGTTTTTATTTGCTTTAGATTCATGTCCTTAAGCTTCGACAGCAAATTATTCGTGTCGATTCGATACCGTTTGCGAGAGATGTTCTCTAATACTCGATGCTGTAGGCTTAGAGAGTGGCGATGGGCGCTTCCGGAATCTCGGAGGACACAGACGACGTGTGTTTGTTAGTTGCTTTTTGTCCTCCACAGCTGGCGCCACTTGACGTGGCGGCAGCTATGGCACGCGCTATCCGGTATTACGCTACGCCTTAGCTACACCGGAATACCGTACATACTAAGAAACGTTAATAACTCACGAATCACAGGGTCCATTACGCATTCGCGTAAGACGACTGGAAGGCGAAAGCAATCTTCTTGTTGTTCTCAGCCGATATATTGCCTGAGTATCTTGTATCGTATCGCGATACAATTTGAAAGTATCTTTGCCCGGCCCTGTTCTCAGCCGATATGTTGATCCCACCCCTTTCCCTCTCCTCCTTTGAAAGCTCTCTGCGCCTAACGTGGTTTTGCACTGCCTCCAGGATCGGAGACACTGCAACCTTTCTGCACGTCACCTGGTTTTGCGCTGCCTCCGAGCTCGGCCCACCTTTGACCGAGCGATAATGACATGTGATGGCATCATGGGATATCACGTTATGTGACTTCGTAGTGACGTCACGAAGTTTGGATATCGGTGACGTCACGTTGACGTCACATATCGGAGGCAGCCGACACTCACTTTTCTCGTTAAATGAGTCATCCTAGGCTTTCGTCTTAGTAATATATTATGTGTACAACGCGGGGAGAGTTCGGGAATCCGCCTTTTTCACGACGCCCTGGCGCATGCGCCTTCCCCTAGCGTAAACGTCGCGAAACCTTTCTTCATCTCGGAGCTTTGCTACTGGCAATGCTAGTTGTCTTGGTCTCTAACAAACCCCCACCAAAACGGTAGAGGGCAGCACAGGAAAATGCAAGAGGCAGATTCTGGCAGTCAGAATCACCGACGTGATCTAGTTAATTAACTGCAATGATTGCAACTAAATAGTAAATAGCAAAGCGCCTTTTGCTAATTGCTGGAGACAAAACTAAAAGGCTTTTGTAGAGCGTTATCGGGATCCTAAGCACCATTCTGAAATTCTGATTGATCACATATTGAATTATTATATGTCAGATACTCGCAAAGTTTACCAGGGTTATTGCTGCGGCTGCCTTCGATAACATATAGCCTTGCCACAATGTCATTCTGGCTTCGTCGAGACAGTAACGAAAGCAGTCACATATCTCTATCTCTATACTGTCCTTGATTACGACAATGTAGCAAACTGTTAGTAGCGTCCTGTGATGAAATAAACTTTTTCTAAACACATATCCAGAGTATCTCCCACTTTATTGAACACTTACTTTTTACCATTTCTACGCAGACCTAATTATACTCGGGGAGAACTTTCTGTGGCAATGAAGGGAAATCTACGGGGGCGGAGCGTCTGCACATGTACTGCTACGCGAAGTATTCCGGTTTGGTGCGCGTCTCGTAACGCCGTGGAAAGTGATGTCTAGCGTTGCATTTCGACGCAAACGCTGCTTAGCGTCTAATGTACGTGTAAAAGGCGCGACTTTTTCAAGCACGCAAAAACGCAAAGTGACAACGTACAAAGCAGGCCTGTAGCCAGGGGGGTCCGGGCCCTCCCCCCGAAATTTTCATGATACATGGTGTTTTACCGAAAATAAATAATGAGAATAGGCGTTTTTCTCAAATAGTCAAGGCTTTCAGCAAGTGCCCCCCCCCCCCCCCTCCCCGAAAAAAATTCCTGGCTACGGGCCTGCTATAAAGTAAGAGAAGTACAAATATCTCGCTTGTGCGCGCTGCGTTCCGTCTCAAAAAGCTACATGTAGAAAATGAAGGAGTATTTTTTAGATATCTCACGCAGAAAATACGGACGCAATTGTGGGACTACAGTCATTAGCGGTAGGATACGTGCATTGTGGCTCTGTAGCTTTCCCTTCATTGCCACAGAAAGTTGTCCCCGAGTATAGAAGACTGACCATGCGCCCCTCTCGCGCGAACTGGTCACTACTGAAAATAAGTGTTTAAAACAATAAATGTTATGGCGTTTCTGGGCTTGTAGCCATGGTCCGAAGGCCAATGTCTTGGCCAGTGGACTACACCACGCTTTCTGTGTGTGAATACATCTGAAGCATATGAATGCGTTGTACCGGCGGCACAAAAACGCAAAAGTAGAGCAGGGTGTGTTCAGATAAGAACGTCGGTGCATGTCCGCGGGCCGCCTTTAATTTCGCTGAAAAAAAAAGAATATATTTTGCTGTTCGAGTCCCCAGGGCCGTGAAACCATTGTTAGTCTTGCAAAAACATTGTGCTTTAGTAAAAAAAAAATTAGAAGTCTCCACTCAGCAGAACCGCTTTTTTGCGAATTGTGCGAAAATGAGATTTTGATGAGGTCCTACAAATTAACTATTGTGGCTGTGAGTCTCAAAATTTGTTTTTAGCATACTACAAGTAACGTGCGCTTACAAAATGTTATCTTGCAGTTTTGTTGCCCGTATTTTATGAAACAAAATCGCAAATATTGCTCAATAACTCTCTAGTTTCAGATTTTTTTTGCTTCGCGTCTATAATACTGAGCATTTACAAAATTTCCCAGAGTGTTTCCACACATTATTTTACCAACCGTAGTAAATATGATTGCGGAGAATTATGTCAATAAAAATCAAGATTGCGTAAGTGAAGGCATGTCTCTCAAAATGCAATATATTGAAATGCAATTAAAAAAAAAGCCATCTTCGATTTTGTTTAAAGCTCCCAGAATTAAAACGCAGTGCGTGCTGTAAGTCATATTGTAAAAACATATTGCATGATGCTACAAAGCCGCGAAAGTGTCCAAATTGCCGTCCACGCGCATTCGCTTAAGTGAGCGAGCATGTAGAGCTCAATACGCTTCATAAAGGCTGAAATCACAACAGCGCATCAGCTTTCACGTCCGTCAGTCGTGCCATCAACGGCCCGACAGTTCTCTACTGAGCAGCATTATTCATGCGCTTCTTGTATACCCCTGAGATTTATGGCTCAGTTGCACAGCTCAAAGCGAGCGTTTAGCGCTATCTGAACAAGCACAAGAAAAGGATTAGCTATAAGCGGAACTTTCGGAGTATAAAAGATTTGGATAACGGCTTGTTCATGAGCTTTATGCAAGAAGGAACTCTCTCCGTCTTGCAAACTGCTTGAGCCTCTTGAAACAGATCGCTGTAAAATGTACAGATACATCTGTGTCTATCAAAAATCTTTTTCCTGAAAAAAATGCTGCTGAGGAGGTAAACTAAGTCATTTACCTAACAGAAATCTCCAGAGTTTGTAGTTGAAGAACCTTCGCAAACTTGGTCCATCTTCACCGACTCCAAGGCAGCTTTTCAGTGTCTTATGTCACCATTTCGTTATGAACCTAATGAGCAGTTAGTTGCTGACACAAGGCTTCTTCGCCACCAGGCAGTCGAGAAACAACAGAGCATAGTGTATCAGTGGATACCGGGTCATTGTGGTATTACACGGTTACGACCGTGCGGATGAGGCCGCCCGATCTGCGCATGCCGGTGCCCACTCCGCAGATATACCCTTCTCCAGAACCGACGCAGCTACAAGGCTTCGTTCGCTGGCACGTGAACCCACGCTTGCACAGTGTAACTCGGCGGAATTCACCAGCGTTCGTCCACACAGATTGGACCCAATCTCCAACTCCGTCTTCCGTCGGGAATATCTCGAGCTGAGGAGACGCTTCTGTGCCGCCTGTGGCTTGGCGTGGCCTTCACAAATGCCTACTCCTGTCTGATTCGAATGGCCAACAACTCTGCATGTGATAACTGCAGCTGTGAAGAAACGATCGCCCATCTTCTGTGTGAGTGTCCCCGTTTCAGTGCGCCAAGACAAGAACTTCCTAATGCGTTAGATAGACTTGATAATCGCCCTTTGTCGGAACAAAGGGCTCTGGGACACTGGCCGAGTCCGTCCTCAGCACAGAAGGCTTTGAAAGCATTCTTGCGATTCTTGCGGACAAGCGGTCTTAGAGACATACATTAGACAATGTCGTATTCTACTTTCCCCCCCTTTTTTTTGCTTCTCTTGCTCTCTTCTTTTTGTAGCATCTCTCTTCTATCATCTATCATTCCCCTTACCCCCTTCCCCGGCACAGGGTAGCCAGCCGGTCTAAGAACTGTCTAACCTGCTTGTCTTTCCGCTTCCTCCTTTCTTCTCCTCCAAAGATGGCGGTGAAGGGAAACGTCATTGTCGGACGTCCTACGCCAGGGACAAGAAGGCGGAGATCGCGGGTGCCGTCTCCAGGGCACTTTTCGCGCGGACCCAGTCTTCCTTCAATGCCTGTCTCGCGTCCTGTGCGCATTAGCGCTGAAAAAACTGTTCCATGTGAAAACCCGACTCGAGTGTGCATCTAGACGAACTTTTTTCCATAGTTGCTTTAGCCAGGAAAAATACTACGACGAGGACAAACACGCATATGTAAAATTTGCACTTTAAGGCAACTCTTCGTCTTTTTTCTGCCAATCTGATGCTTCGTGAACACGAGAGAACATACTTAAGGCCTAAAAATTGTTACAAGGGCAACTAGCTGAATGCTCGCTCATTTAAGTGGTTGCGCGTGAACGTCAACTTGGACACTTTGGTGGCTTTGTAACTCAACTCTGGCCTCACAAGAATAATGCAAGATTTCTTTGCAGATTAAGTTAGAGCACACACTGGGCTTTAATTTTGGGGAGTTTAAATAAAATCGAAAATGGCTTTTTTTAACTGCATTTCAATATATTGCATTTTTAGAGCCATGCCTTCACTTATGCATTTTTAATTTGCGTTTGACGTGATTCTCGACAATAATATTTAACACAATTGTTAAAATGGTGCGTGGCCACATTCTGAGAAATTTTGTAAGTTCTCAGTGTTATAGACGCGAAGCAAGAAAATCTGAAACTAGAGCATTATTGAGCAATATGCCGTATTTGCGATTTTTTTTTCATAACATACGATCAACAAAACTGCCTGATAACAGTATTTTGTAAACATACGTTACTTGTAGTATGCTAAGAAAGCTATTGAGACTCACAGCTAAAATAGTTATTTTCTAGGACATCGCCAAAATCCCATTTTCCGCAATTCTCAGAAAGCGGTTCTGCTGAGTGGAGACTCCCGAATTTTTTTGAATACGACAAAATTTTTCTCGCGAAACTAAGAATAGTTTCGCGGCTCTGGGGACTGAACAGCAAAACATATTTTTTTTTTAATTTTAGAGGAATTAACGGGGGTCCGCGGACGTGCACCGGCGTTCTTATCTGAGCACCCCACCCAGTACTTTCTATAAAGGCTTCGCTGAAATATTTCGTGTCAATGGACAAACTCAGAGGGTGCCTTATGCAATCGCCTGAAACGACTCGAAGGCGACAGCCATCTTTTTCGCAGTCACATTATAGATTACGCCACCTCTCCCTCTCCGAAAGCTTTCTGCATGTCACCTGGTTTTGCACTGCCTCTGTGATCGGCCCACCTGTGACGAAGAGACGATGTCATGTGATTACGGCATCATGTGACGTCACGTTACGTGACGCCATAACGAAGTCAAGATGACGTCATCAATTTTGGTGGTCTGTGACGTCATCACTGCAATAACCATCCAGCCTAAACACGCCTCTACCTCGATCATGCTGAAGGATCACTTGTTTAGAAAGTTTTCAACAAATGCCATCACCATTGTCTGCTTATTGAAAGATATCTTCTCCTGGTTGCATTTCACAGTGACTAGAGAATTTCCTCAAATTTGGCATTCCCCAATGCACATCTAACATTTTATCGCAGGCCTTTTTACCACGCATATTGAAAGAATGGAACCACCTTTCCGTATGGATTGCAACCAGGGTGTCGGAACGGAACAAAAACCGAAAACGAAAAACGAAAAAAAAAAACGATATTTTCGACCGGAACGAAAACGTAACCGAAACTTTATCTATTATTTCGTTCCGGAGTGAAACCGAAATTTTTTCAATCGTTTTTCGGTTCACGAGAAAACTTCCCAATCCGGGGCAACTGAGCTCATGCATTGTGAGCATATCTCAGGGTACAGTATTAGCGCGTACCTCAGGCAGGAATTGCAAAATCAAAGATATGTTGAAATTGTGCGAAAAACGAAAACAGTGGCAACCAGAGATGTTTATGTTACCGCAAGTGGACTTTTCCGTGCCTGTCGCGCAGGCCAGGGTAAAGAGGGCATTGTCGGCGCTGAAGTTTGTTACAGTGAAAGCTGTTATGAGATCACAACAGCTGATTTTGGCGCCATTGTTGTCCGCCACCGCCGGTGTCCGTGAACGCTATCCCGTGATATAAGAAAAAATTTAATGAGGAACAAATTTCTAGGATCGGATGGGATTTAAACCCGCGCCCTCTGCGTGGCAGTCGGGTCTTCCACCACAGTGCCACGCTGGTGCTTCTAACTCCTTCGCAAAAATACTGTATACAGGCGTCATGTCGGGCGAGGAATCGTGTTAATATATGTAATATAGCGTGGCAAAAGAGTAAAATAACAACCAGTCATCACGCAATGCTAACAGCGCAAAGAGTGTGTTCTTTAATGCTTCCCACCAGTGTTGCGGAGTTGCCCCACCAGAATTGGAATGACTGCGGAATCATTCCACATTTTCGTGACCCCGGAATGGAATGGAGACAACGCTTGGAGGAATATAATGGAAATGGAATTAAGCGCCTTTTGCACGGAATGGAATAGGAATAGAATTACGTCTTTTTCCGAAAATAGAACACGTTTTCTTCTACATGCTGTTTTTCAAACTTCAAGCATTAGTAAGTCAGAGCCTCGAACTTAACAATAAGGCAGTATTTTTAAAATGGCTTGGCTGATTACAAGCACGGTACATTTATAAGCAACGCGCCTACTGGAAACCGAGGCGTAAGTTAGTGTACAAACAAATACATTATCCCAGCAGATACCGAAGGGAGCAGCAAGTTATCCCTGCGCGTTGGTTCCCATTGATACCCCCACACGAAAGTGGCGAATACTCTATGCACAGCCTGATCTGTATCGCACGAGCAGTTTAGTACCTGACACACGTAAATAACCTTTGCGACAAGGAAGACATTGCGCACCTACGCACAGGCGAACACAGAAAGTTCTCCTCACGCCATTCATGCTAGCGAGGCGCGCTTGACAAGCGTGAGTGCTGACGAGCAGTGCGGTCCAGTGTTCCATATTCAATACAAAGGCACAAGGTGCCCGAGCGGTGCACTGTTCCGACTAATACCAGCAGATCTAGAGGATCTTATTCCCCATTAACCAAATCTTAGTTTTCTCCATATTCGCGACCGCTCCAGACGCGTGGAAAAGCTGCTCAGTCTTCTTGAATACTACTTTTGTCAGCATAAAAATACGCTATGTCGTCATTTTAGCATTAATACATTTAAGCTTAAACAACATTAAAACACCACCATTCGTTCAAACATGCTGACCATGCAAATAATATAGGTAGCGGAAGAACTGCCCCTATGGGAATTGGTAGGGTGGTTGTACTGCACGAGATATGTCACCAAGCTACTATCCCTCGACCTTGTTAACCTGTTTTGCGTACTTTTGCAGTTCTTAATGCATCTGATGACATCAGCTTTATGGGGAGTTCATTCTTAACTCGATAAAACTATAAGATGCCTTTCCTACGTTGAGGAACTACAGGGATGGAATTGAACTGCCCGGCCATTCCCGGAGTGGGACTGGGCTAAGCTTTTTCATTCCGAGGAATTGAAAGGAATGGAATTGCGGCAAGTTCTAATTCCCCGGAATGGAATTGGAATGGAATAGAGGCGCCCATTCCGCAATACTGCTTCCCACTCACTGCAAGATGCTCAGCCATAATTCTTCATCGTCGTCAGCCACAGCACAAAGTGCCCATAATGCCTTACAGATGTGTAGCGTGTACCACGAGACTCCGAAGAATGACGAAAAATGGCATAGTGGGAATTTCTCTACTTCCGAAAAATTGGGATGATTTATGGCATAGAGGTACCTCACACGCGTACTTGTATTATTGCCCCAAGAGACTCTCCAACGGGCTCTACGAAGTCCGCTCTTCCAGCTTTCGTTGCGACTGTGCTGCGTGTTCCGCGCAGGCCTGGCGATCTTTTTATCAGAACAGCGGTCTCGCACATCAGAGAGTACACTCAATGATGTGCTGCTTCTGAGATCGTGCTCACTCCCTTGACACAAATAATTGAGCCGACTAAAAAAAAAATCGTATTTGTCTTTTGAGAAAATAAATACTACTTTGAAATTAATACTGGTTTGTGCTAGTTGGTAGGAATTCGTGGTACAGTTACTTCCGCTGAATCACAAGTAACTACATCACAAATCCAATGTTCTTTATGATTACCTTAAAATTTTTGCATAAAAAAACCGTTACGAACCGTTACGGAACATTTTTTTTTTCGTTCCGGAACAGAAACGGAACGGAACTTTTTGCGGTGGAACGAAACTAAAACCGAAACGAAAAACATTTCGTTCCGACACCCTGATTGCAACCATTCAATGTAATCATTTGCTTATGAATATTTAAGCAGATATTGTAAGCTAAGGATTTGTACTCGTATTTTTAAAAGCCGCTACCACGTCCGCAATGTGCATGTGGCCCGATCGCGATTGTAATGAAAGTGATAATAAAAAATAATTATGACGTCACATCATGACGTCATTACGTGATGACGATATTTTCCCTAACTCGTGTTGACGCCGCTGAAGCCGAGGGTCAATTTTCGCGTTTTATGAGGCACCTCAGACTTTCGCCTGAATAAAAAGCCTTCACTCGAAAAAAAAAGTCGAATATTCCTGCCACACAACTGTAACCGTCATCTGGCTCGCTCGCGTTTCATTTATTGAAAACCGTCCGTCGCGGTTGAGTAGCGGTTATGGTGCTCGGCTGCTCACGCGAAGGTCGCGGGTTCGATCCGGGCCGCGGCGTGCGCATTTCAATGGAGGCGAAGTGCTAGAGGCCCTTGTACTTAGATATAGGTGCTCGTTAAAGAATCCCAGGTGGTCGAAATTTCTGGAGCCCTCTACTACGGCGTCTCTCATAATCATGTCGTGCTTTTGGGACCCAGAACCTTAACAAGTGTTATATTAGTGCAAGTTCATTAACCCAAGGTCCTCCAGGGAAGAGTGGGAGGCGCTGTTGTGCAGTCCCGCTGTCATATACCAACTCCTGGCAGTCCAGCGAGCCCGCAATATGGCCGGCAAGCTAGCCCTACCGGTCCCTTCGTTGGACTAGCCAGGCGCGCAATCCGTTGGCCTTTGTAGTAACTATTAAAGTTGTTTCACTCACTCCCTGAACGCGCATGTGACTGGCGCACTTCGGAGGCCCTCACTCGTATACACTCGTATTTCTGTAAACTCGTGCGGTTACCTGTTTTAACGGTGGATCAGTTTAAGAGACCGGCCCTTCCCCGGCCCCCCGCCCTTCACCCATAATTGTCAATACTCAACGCACATATGCTTCGCAATGCATGCAAAAAAGAACGCCTGGTTCGTGCGGAACCCCTAGCGCAGTCATAGCGCAGTCATAGCGAAAGCTGGACTGAACGGGCGCTTGCGCACCCCTCCCCTTTCCTTCAAGCGACACCATCCCTTGAATCCCCTCCCCCATTCTTCATCAGCTCTCCCCTTCTATCACACGCGATGCGACACTGATTCGCAATACCCCCCCCCCCGCCCCCCCCCCAAAAAAAATAATAAATACTGCCGATGACCATGTTCACACGGTCCCTTACGCATTCGCTTAAAGGGGTCATGAACCACTTTTCCAAGTAATGATCTAATGGCCTCAGTATCGGAGTGTACTGCCTCCTGAATCGATTGCCGCAAAAATTTCTCGAATCCGTCAAGAATCAGCGGAGTTACGGGGGTTTGACGCACGCTCCCAGCGCTTTCTCTCTTTTCTCGTGCCGGCGAGCGCACTGGAAGCTAGACAGGGAGGGATGGCATGGGGGAAAGAAGTTACGCCAGCGCGCGTCATGAAACGCGATCGCTCTCCCGCTGTGATTCGCTTGCGCGAGTGCAGCTACCGTGTACTGAGGAGTGCGGCGCCGGCATGTGGCGGCACCCCGCGGCAAGAAGCGCATCTGATCCGAACGCCGCTCTCGATTTACGTCGGCTATCGGCCAATAAGCATGCTATGTCTCTTGCGACGTACAGCGGACAGACGCCCCGCCCACCGACGAGAGTGAGAACCGGCCTCTGTTTGAAAAGAGGGTGCCTGGGGAAACGGCAACTTCGCGCTCCGCTTGTGGCCATTACGCGGCGCGCACGACTGTAATATTTGGCAGAGCAGTTCATAGCCGTGTCAGCTTTCCGCAGGATGTGTTTTTTCAATCAGCCCAAGGGGTGCTTCATGACCCCTTTAAGACTACTCAAAAACGAAAACCATCTTCTTGTTTTAATGAGACGATATTGATCCTAGCCCCCTCCCCATTTGAAAGCTTTCTGCACCTAACGTTGTTTCGTACTGCCTTTTGCACTGCCTCCGAGATGGGCCCACCTTTGACCAAGCGACGATGACATGGGAGGACATTATGTAATGTCACGCTACGTGACGTCATATTTAAGTCACGAACTTTGACAGTAGGTGACGTCATGTTGGCGTCACAAATCTAAGGCCGCCAACGGTCACTTGTCGCGGTTGATGAGGCATTCTAGGCTTTCGTCTTAATAATATATTATCGCGATAGCAATTATATGAACACTCTCGGCTGGGTTTTGCCACCGCCGTCATGCACCGGATATATATA
The DNA here is from genome assembly GCF_013339695.2 of Rhipicephalus sanguineus. Lineage (NCBI taxonomy): Eukaryota > Metazoa > Arthropoda > Arachnida > Ixodida > Ixodidae > Rhipicephalus > Rhipicephalus sanguineus. Next base: position 28,966,877 of record NC_051185.1, on the reverse strand, counting down.
TATATGTATGTATATGTAGAGAAAAGCCACAAAAGAAATAAATCCGAGGAAAAAATTTCCGAAGCGCGCACCGGGATCTGAACCTACGCCCACTCGCTCCGCAGCGCGCCGCTTTAAATAACTCGGCCACGCACCACCGGTTGTTCACATCACTAACGGCGAGCTATTTATATACACCATTTAACGCTGGCGGAACGCAGATCTCGGAGGTGCTTCAGTGTGCGCAGTATCACCAGCGAGATTTCCCGAAGGGCGCGCTTTAAAGCAACGCCCCTACATTTGCCTTCAGTTTGAAAACTGTCATTGAGGCGCGCACTAAAAAGTGGCTCATTTCTGTAGCCACCAAGGAGGTTAAAGAAAAATTGGTAGCCACTCGCGATGTCGAACGCCGGGGAAACAGTGCGTCGAACGCCACCGCGCGGCGGGAGACGCAGAGGGGTCACTCCACGCACCGCAGTTTTCAAGAAAAAAAAATTATCTAAGAGCGTTGTGTTGTAGCGCACTGCTCAAACACGAACAAAAGTAACAACTGTGACATTTCTTAGTTCGCGCACGTCCTGTGTATACCTGTGCGTTCTTTTCGAGCGTCCTTCCTTGCGTTTGAGCAGCGCGCTGCAAGTGTCGAGCTGTGACATTTGTTGGTTCGCGGTCGTCCTGTGTGTGTTCTTTTCTTGAGTCTTTTGCGTTTCAGCGGCGCGCTGCAAGTATCGAGCTGCTTGCCGTCCTTCGTCTGACATTCTGATTTGTTGCTATCGCATACATTGCTTCGCCGTTGCGACGGAGCTGTGACCTTTATGTGTAGGTGATTCTGGCAAACACGACGACCGACGTGATCTAGTTAACAAACTGCAATGATTACAACTAAATTCTAAATCGCAAAGCCCCTTTTGATAGTTGCCGGAGGCAAATAATACTAAAAGCCTTTTGTAGAGGGTCATCAGGATCATAAGGACAGTTCTGCAAATCTGATTGATAATACCTTGAATTATTATTCTTCAGATATTTGCAGAGTTTACGAGAGTAATTGCTGCGGCTGTGTTTGATAACACGTGGCCTTGCTGAAGGATATACTGGCTACGTAAATCGTTGAATCACCCTTTGTGCTAATGGTAAGAATAGACCTTTTCCAGAATCCCACGCGGGCGCGCGAAGCACTATGGGAAAAGTGTGTACGGCGAGCCCGCCGGCTGTTCCGTCGCTCGCTGCTCGTTGGCGCCGTGGTAGCACCAAACGAAAGAAACGCGTCGCCGCAACTTGACTATTATTAAACCATAAATACTACACATGTCTGAACGTACCTGCATGTATCTCTACGCACGAGATGCGAAAGGAATGATGCAGTCAGTGTAGGTATAGAATGATGCAGTCAGCGGATGTATACCGGAAGTAGCAGTTAAGCGGCATGCGAGTTATCACGTACGTGCCGATACATGCAGTCAAAACATGCTTCCGTGAGAGATGTGAGCTGGAACATCGAATTCGTATTTATTCAATGATTACTTGTTCACAAGCCGCTATGGCATTTAATGCCATAGCGGCTCGTGATCGGGTTTAACCAAACTGTAGAGAGGTGTTACAGTGTTCAGGTATACAGATGATTATTTGATCTTAATTGACAAGTCAAGCGCTGTACAAAGAAGTGAGCACATTCTAAACGTGTTTAAAGAAAAAGGATTGGGACTAGAATTCACTTGCGAGATGCCTTGCTCTTCGCTTTCTTGGTACATGCTTTTAAGTTTCACTGCGGAGCATGTTTGCGGGCAGTATCGTTCAGCGAAATCGGTGTTTAATTTCGCGTCGGCGCATTCGACTATTGTTAAACGAAGAATTGTTATGTCATGATTACGCACGGCATTGGAAAAATACTTGCGCACATAATATGAGCAGTAGTTTCCAGCTGCAAAGTGATCAAAGAGGCGGGATATCCTGCGTATCGTTGTATCGGTTTGCGAAAATCTGTTCGCATGCTAAAGAAAGATTAACACAGACGTCCTCCATCCGTAAATAATGAAGGAACTAGAAATATTGCAGTTATTCCACATATGTATAAGAAGTCGCATGGCCTGAAGAACATAGGTAAGCGATGTGGGGGTGAAGGTTTAGTTTGCCGCCCCAAATAAGCTTAGTCGCATTAAGGTCGCAGGGGTCTGAGGTGGGCAAAGAAAAATGCGGTCAGAGGCATGCCAATTGTTTTGTAAATTGTGTAGGAGTTAACCGCAAATTTCTCTTTCTTGTGTTCACATGCACATCGACCAGACTGGTCGATGTATTAATACGCGCCTCAGCGCGAGCATCGAAATTAATTGAATGGAGCCGTCTCCTCTCGCATCGCTATGTCAGTCATGAAAATGTAATCCCATCTTCGAAATCACAGCAATTTTGTACCATCAACCTAATCAGACAACGCGAGAAATTTCGGAGGCACATCATGTCACAAATAACGACACACTTTGTGTCAGTCAACCTTCTCAGTCGTTACAAGACAAGAAATTCAACTTTATTAATCGACTGTAAGCACGCGCCTTGGTTGTTTGACTTTTTGTGCCTCTTTATGACACGCGCGACGCGCTCCCATTTTTGTATATATGTTTTTTTTTTCACGCGTGCAATTAACTTTCAGTTGTGTGTGAGCGCTGGTTTGTGCATTTCCTTCCTTGTACTGCTCCTTTCTTTTTTTGCTCTAAGTATTATTCCAACCTGTAGCTATAGCACCAACGAAACGAAGGTTAGTAATCACTTATCGTTCTTTACATATATGGTGCGAGCGACGCAGTGAATGTATCTCGTTTCCCCAATTGCCGACTGCACTTTCTAGTGTACTCTTTAAAATGTCAGAACCTCACACTGTGTTCGTCGACAGTGTCGATGGACGTTGTTTCTAAATGCATCCGCGAATCATAGACCGCTCCTGCACTTCATAGGCAACCGAGTTGTATTTTTTTTATTTATGCCGTAAGGCGCACTGGCGCCAAAAAAGCGAGAAGTGACGCTTCTGAGCCGCTCAACTAGTCCAACAGTGGGACAGACGGAAATCGTCGAGAGGCCGTCGCAGCTAAATAGTGAAGTTCGTGATTGAATTCATAGTTTCCTAAAATGATCTAGAGGGAACTCTGGCGCTGCGATCGTTCAGCCACTATGGGAATGATGGGTAGTACACGGATTTGCCTAGTCTTCGTGCTTGTGGGCTTCGAACGCACTTGTGGCTTTGTTTATTGCTATGTTTTGGTTTTCTTTCGGATAAAAGAATGGATCGTTGTGAACTTCGTGACCAGATTTGAATCGGTGAGCCTAAAGAAGTTAAAGTGGTGAAGTGAAACTGCTGACTCTTGCTGGACTTCGTTTTGCGACAAAGCGGATGCAGGCGACGCGGAGCCAAACGGAGCCAAAAGAACGAAGTTTAGACAAATCCGTGTACTACCCATGATTCCCATGCTGGCTGAAGCGCGATGCATTGCAGTTCCCATAGACACTAGTGCCAGAGTTCCCTCTAGTAAATATTGTAGGAAACTCTATGAGTGAATTGCGCAGTAACATGTTGCAGCTTGCCAAATTAGTCCTGGCACGGCGCAAGCGGAGAGCTACAGCGCGAGGCTCGCGCGCTCGTCGAGGCGACTGCTGCGGCGTACACACATTTCCCATGACCGCTTGCGCGCCCGTTGGTGGCGCTCGTGTGCTTGAAAAAGCTCTATTGTGATCTTTAGTATGGACAACTAAACGCTATCCCGCGGTAGAGAACGTTGTACTTGATGGAACACTGTCCTTCAATTATTTCTATGTCGATTCAATGAGAGAACTCTCGGTCCTTCCCACTGTCGTGTAAAATAACGACTATAAATAGGTGTTTAAAACAAAGAAAAACTTTTTGGCGGTGCGGGGTTTGTACAAAGGAGGAATTTTTAAAAAATCCTGGAGTGGAAGCTAGGGGTGTGCGAATATTCGAACATTTCGAATAGCGAATCGAACAGCATTCTATTCGATTCGGTACTCGAATCGATCCGTGCATATTCGAAATAAAATACCGAATACTTTTTGAATTCTTTTCGAATAATCAGCGACGACGAAAAATGCTGGAAGGAACGAGACGTTGGAACAGCCAGGAGTAACTTTCCTTGTTTTCAACGTCGAATTACCCATATTCATGCAGCGCATGGACGTAACGGAACTGTCGACGCTATTGGCCTCGAGGCCCACCACTGGAAACGCCGGCGCCACCGTCGGCGTGACGTGCTTGGCAGGATCACGTGGTCTCAGCGGCCGCGTCGGCTGCTTGTGGTGGCGCATGCCGCGTGCTTTGAAAACGAACTTCCAGTCCCACATGCGCTGCGGTCTGTTCAAATTCGGAAGTTTTCTCTCATTTTCAACTCAATTGAAACCCTTATAATAGAGCGGCTGCCTCTGAAGGCGACGAACAAGGGGCTCTACCGCTCGGTGCCGCAGTGCCGCGCTTAAGCAAAGGAGCCCAGTGTCAGCCTGCACTGGTAACCGCGGGACAAGAAACAGCGTGAAGCATGGGTCGTAAAGCTAAGAACCAGCAAGTAGCCATCCGCTACGAGTCTTGTGTGCAACAAGCACTTCCGCGACGAAGATTTTGTCACTGCGTCGGCCTGCGATGTTCGGTGAGTAGCAGACAGCGCGCATTGAGACGATGGCTCGCGCGCGCTTCCCGCCGGCAAATGATGCTTATCTGCGACAGGATGATAAAAAGCCTTTTACCACGTGCGATGCCATCTCAGAACCCTCCAATGCGACCTCTTGATCGTCGGCGCCGTGCTCAGCGTCCACAAAATCGGCTGCAGATGCGCAAGTCATTGTTTAGATACGTTGAATTAAAAAACGCACAGGGTCCCTTATGCATTCGTTAAAGATGACTAGAAGGCGAAAGGCATCTTCTTCTTGTCAGTCGATGTACTGATTCTCCTGCGCCTCCCTCCTAAAGCGTTCTGCACCTAACGCGGTTTTGCACGGCCTCCGTGACCGATCACGGAGGCAATGAAAAGCGACCATGACGTGAATACATCATAATGTGACGTCATAATGACGCTACATATCTTGGCGATCTGTGACGTCATGATGACGTCATATGGTGACACCATCACGTGACGATTATTTTTTGCCTCACTCGTGTTGACGCCGCCGACGCGGGACGCCGACGGGCAACCTTCCCATTTGATGAGGCATGCATTGCTTCATAAGCAACATAAATTTTGCATTGCCTCCGCGATCGGACCACCGATGATCGGCCCACCGGCCAACCCCATGTATTTTCTTGGAGCCTCATTTATTTACGTGGGAAAGATGCCACCCTGTTGGAGTTAGACACGACACTGCTGCCAAAATTGTTGGGGTACACGCCAAATAATTACTATCCTGTTTTGCGGCTGCTGGTTGCTGCAATACTTTCTATTTTATTCACCACTATTTCAAGTTCATGTGGGTCCTAGTTCACAGCCGACGCTTGCAGAACAAGTCCGGCAAACGTTACTGTATTTTAACGCGATAGCGTTAGAGAGCTCGTGTCGCAGAAATTCCGGTGTCGGCGTCGGCACCGTTGGTTGTGAGCGAAAAATCGTCCGTGACCGAAAAATCGAGAAAGAAGCAAATAAAATAGAGAATAAAACCTTCGGTCCCATTGAGGATCGAACCCGGGCCGTTCGCGTGGCAAGCAGGTGTCCTACCACAAAGCCATGATGCTACTTGCAGCTGCATTGGAAAAACACACTACATAGATGCCATGTAGTGAAAGTAGTCTCCTTAACGCATTTTGTTCGGAAGATGTCACGACGAAAACGAGCCCATTCAGTGATTTGTAGGCGCATTCGCGAGGCCATCAAACTACGTCGAAAAAGCCGGGATAGTGCAGCCATCGCCGCTAAAGACACACACGAACTTTCAAACAGCTCTAAAAATGGACAACTATGTCCATCTAGCGGAAAACATATCAATCAAGCAAACAGCAAACGCTAGATAATGTGCTGCCATCTGTGAGACATTGTAAGAAATATGTCTCAACTCTTTATGGCCTCCGAGATGGCGGGCGCACGGCGTGTATCTTGGAGGCCATGCGACTCTTGCTTTAGATCAAAAACCTGTACCATTCTGTGTTAACGTCTTGAAATGGGCTGGTTCTTCGTTCAAAAAGCTGTACCATTCGCGCGCGCGCGTGCGTGTGTGTCTGTGTGCGTGTGTCTGTAACAATACACATTAATAAGTATGCACTTAGTGGATGAAGTACGCACTAGGGGCCGTATTTCGCTATCGCGTTCAACTCTTAAAGGCGAAGCTTAAGGGTCCCCCAATTTTTTTCTTTCTTTTCCTAGGCGTCGCATGCTACTACATGATCGGTCTCGTACACTGGTTCTCCTTCCACCAGCAATCTCAAAGTGGTGAAGCTTTGGTCTATGAATTTGTTGATGACAGAGAGCGGCAAGTTCACTGGAATGCAAACGGAACGATAATTAAGGAGCATTTAAAAAAGGCGTCGCATTTGCTCACGTTTTGTGTGAGCACCAAACGAAACGAATGCGCTGAATAAAGAAACAGAAGCAGCGGCATTTGCCCGCTGAGAATACCGATCAATACGCAGTGCGAGACAACTTGTCAAATGACACTGAAACGTACCCGAATTTAGACCGAAAAAGAAAAAAAAAACACTGTATCGTCGGGACGGCAGATCACAAAGTTGCCATGCGCAAAGTTGCCATGCGCAGTTGTAAGGCAATTCTTTTTGAACTGTTCTGATAGCGTCCGCGCAACACTAGTTGTTTCTTTACTCACAAATTCTCATATTTTTCGGCCTAAAGTTCACAGCGTGGGGCCAAAACACGCTCGTAGCAAGAGCGAAACCATCAGTACGAACACACATGCAGACGCTCATACATGCAGAGGCACCGTCAGTCGTAGCGAACCCGTGCGATCGCTGGCTTGAGGCTTCTTTCTGTTATGCTCCGTTTGGTTGTACAGGCAGTCTACTCTAACGAGATATTTCACATAGTTTGCACTCAGCGAGTGACTACCTTTCACGTAAGAAGCCGGTTCAGGGGTCTCCAACGCGGTGACAGCGTGAAGCGGGTGCTCAATTTTGTGCAAAGAGACAGCGAGTGTAGACCATCTTGTGCTTTCAGTTCGTCGTAAATGATTATTTTGACAGTAAAGAACACAGTTCATTTCGAAAGTATTTACAGAAATGCTCTGGAGGGCTTCCGCGAGGTGTTTTTGTAGAGCGCCGACAGCAAAACCTACGGGGAGCGCGCCGGCGCTATCCTGCCTAGCACGCAATCGAGGCGCGTCCGATAGAGGGCGACTCCGTAACTCCTCGAGGCCAATACTATGGTGGCTAGAGGGGGAAGTGTGACGGGCGCTGTATCCCCGCCGTGGGAGAGCGATGCGCGGAACGCAATGAAAGTTCTGGCCGCCGCAAGGGGCGCTGGTGTAGTAGTAGGTGCTCGTGCTCGCCGCGCTTGCTTTGGCTCGTCTGGACTCGTTCGTTCTCTCTGTGCTGTGCCGTCACCTTGTTCGGATGCCTTGCCTTCGCTGTCGTCGTTTGTTTACCCGCCACTGTACCCACGTGTTCTGCGAACCATGCCGTCAAATCGCGCAAGTACATGCTTCGTCCCTGGCTGTAAAGGCGGGTATAGATCGTGCTCGGAGAAGCTTTCGGTCTTTAAATCCCCGAAGGATCTCTCGAGGCGAGAGCAGTGAGCTCGAAATAATAAGCGGACTGACAAAGAGCTGACAAGGGACAGCGTTGTTTGCGAGCGGCACTTCGACTTGAGTTTCATCGGAAGGACATACCAACACATTATAAACTGTAACAATGATTGTTCGCGGGCCAGTTGGTACATCTTGAACATGAAACAGCGCGCTTAGACAGGACAGAAAGTTACAAGAAGCAGACAGACTGTGTGCTTCTTGTAACTTTCTGTCCTGTCTAAGCGCGCTGTTTCATGTACATTATAAACGGTGAGGTTGTTGAGATACCCCGCGTTTGTCAGAAGACGCTGTGCCTACGGTGTTTCTGGACGCACCAAAGTACTTTACCAAAAAAAAAAAAAAAGCAGACAGGAGTGTCCAAAAATAAGGGAGCGCCAAAAACTTGAAGTTGAGGAGGGTCAAGTAATTTGACCTCTTAACGTGATAGGGGAGTATGTGATAACAAATGTCTGACATAATTATGGGATGACAAATGTGTGATAAATAAACATGTCCTTGCATGTATTTAGTATGCATCTAAAGCCGTAAGTTAACAGAAATCATTGGTCCTTGCATAGATAGAACTATCGCTAAAATAATAAAATAAAATGCTCAGTATCAAAGAGCCTCCAGCTGCAGCATTCCGATCTCCACTTCAATTTCCTCAAGGAAAAGGAGCCGGAAATTGTAAATGCTTTGAACATTTCGCGCTCAAGAGCACTTCAATTTTCTCAAGGAAAAGTAGCCGGAAAATGTAAATGCTTTGAACATTTCGCGCTCAAGAGAACCCCCTACAATACAGAGGAAATGGTGGGGGGGAAGTAGGTGCGGACTAAGAGAGAAAAATGCCAGGCCTGCGCTGAAACCGCAGCACAGTCACAGCGAAAGCTGGAAGAGCGGCGTTTCTAGAGCCCGTTGTAAGCTCTCTTGGGGCTACAATAAAGGTACATTAGAAAGGTACCCACTACTCCATAAATCACAGTTTTTGTGAAGTTGGGAAGCACCTACTAAGCCATTATTCGTCACTCTGCGGAGAAGCGAGGCACCAGCTACACGTCTGTAAGGCATTATGTGCACTTTGTTGAGGCGACGACTGATGACGATGAAGAATTATGGCTCAGCCCTTTGTAATGGGTTGGAAGCTTTAAACGGGCCACCAGTTATGTAATTTGCATTGGGTGACGCCCGGTCTCTATTTCCCTCTCCCGTCATGCTGTATAACACACGTTGACGTGGGAGAGAGACGGGGGGGGGGGGGGGGCGAAGAACTTTACTCAGACCCCGAGGAAATGGAATATGCGCTTATGGGCTTCCTTGGCAACCTATTCATGTGCACTTGCGAGGAACCCACTACGCTATAAATCATTGTAATTTTACTGAGACCCCGAGGAAATCGATCATGCGCTTATGGGCTTCCGTGGCAACCAATACAATTGCACTTGCGAGGAACCCACTACGCTCCAAATCATTGTAATTTTACTGAGACCCCGAGGAAATGGATCATGCGCTTATGGGCTTCCTTGGCAACCAAAACAAGTGCACTCGCGAGGAACCCACTACGCTATAAATCATTGTAATTTCTGAGAAGTAAGCAGCGGCACTGTGCCATTTTTCGTCATTCTACGGAGAGCCGTGGTACCTGCTAAACGCATGTAAGGCATTATGCGCACTTTGTTGATGCTGTGCCTGATGACGACGAAGAATTATGGCAGCGCCCTTTGTAATGGGTTGGAAGCATTCAACAACCTACTCGTTGCGCAATTCGCATTGTGTGACGCCTGGTTACAGAATTCGCGTTGTGCGACGCTTGGTGCATATTTTACTCTTTTACCACGCTATATTGGATACGCTAATGTGGTTCCTTCCCGACATGAAGCCTGTATAGGACCTTTTTGCGAAGCAGTTTCAAGCACCGGCATGGCTCAGAGGTTGAATACTGGGCTCCCACGCAGAGGGCCCAGGTTCGAACCTCGTTCCATCCTGGAATTTTTTTCTTATTTCGTTTTTTTTTTTATTTCGAGCGATACTGGTTATGGACACCGGCGGCGGCGGCGGCAGCGGCGGCGGCGGCGGCGGACAACTACGGCGCCAAAAACGGCCGGTGAAATGATCTCATAACAGCTTTCGCTGTAAAAAAAAAACGCGCTGCACTGCAGCCAATATACTCGCTATGAACCATTGTAAACAGTTTACACTTGACCAAGAGGAAAGAACACTTTAAAGTCAGCTGAGCTATGCAGCCGAGCAAGTGGTTTAGTTCAACTGAAGCAGACTATAAATATGGTAAAAGCAGCGCAAAAGGAATATGATAATAAGAATGACACAGAACCAGCGCTGAACAGTTCAGCGCCTGTCCTGTGTCGTTCTTCTCGTGTTTTCGTCTTTTTGCGCTGCTTTTACCATGAAAATCAGCCAACTAGCCAAGTTTTTGCACACTGTAGCAGATTAAACATGTCGAAGCAAACCGATATTAAGAAACATTTAAATATGAAAGCCTGGAGGCACGCCAGTTCCGTCTGGTTTAAAAGCATTCTTGGTTTTCTTTTTTTTCCTCTTGCTTAACACCGCTAACAACTTGCAACACATGCTTGTTAGCGAAACAAACACGTAGCGCCTTCAACAGCACGGGCGCGGGGTATAAGCGATTATTAGAAACAAGTGAAACTAACGTTTAGCGGCCATACGCAAAGCAGGCAAATGCCGCCGCAAGCACCTACGGCGCAGGTAGCGCCACCTGGTGTGACCGCCATCTTTCATTGGGAATTCGTACAGCCCTCCGCTCTCGCCCGTCACACTTCCCCCTCTAGCCACCATACCAATACTGTTCACAGGAAAGAGTTCTTGCTTAAAACTACAGTGTCGCCGAAGCGACAACGTCATCAATCCACTCTCTTCATGACATTCATGATGGTGTGAACTCATGAAAATTGTCTAATATTTATGCATCCGTTTATATTAAAGCTGTTGAGAAATTACCACCTTGCATACTGTAGTCACTGCTATATTTCAGCCTGCAGTTACAAAATATTTCAAATGCTATAGTTGCTGCTGTATACGAGCTTGCCTCAGTTTAAATAATTGGGGCAATTTTTTCTGAGTTAGAATTAATCGATATGCCCATTTGTTTAAGCTTGCGGAGGTTTGTTTGAAATAAAATGTTGTAGAATTCTTCGGCTGCTTTGAAAATTCTCACCTTACCAAGCTGGGCTGCTTTCAAAATGGCTGCCTTACTGTTCGAAAACTATTCGAACAGTGTTGGATTTGTATTCGTATTCGATTCGTAGTCAACACTATTCAATTCGTATTCGATTCGGTTCTAGAACTCGCTATTCGCACGCACCCCTAGTGGAAGCTCTCGCAACGCATTACCGGCAATGGTGAAGCCGCGGTTTGCTTCTGGCTTGTCTCGGGATCATGCTATTTTTGGGTGGTGCCCGCTTAGTAATAAACTGGTTTTGCTCTGTTTTGCTCTGTTAATGTAAACGTTCGTCTAATTATGAAATAACAGATCCTTATTTTGACGTAAGTAACCCATCGAGATAACCGTTGATTACTTCTTGTCTAACAAAATTTGCCCAGACTTTGGGGCTTATTAAAGGGACACTAAAGAGAAACAATGAATTGGTTTAGATTGACAAACTGCGCTCAGAGAACTCTTGTGTAGTTTATTTCAGCACCATAGCTTTAATATTAGAGGAGAAAATCAAGTTCAAAGTTTCATTTTTAAATTTCGCGCCGAACTTTGTAATTCGTGACGTAAAAGATTTCAAAGAGCATTTAACGTATTTTGGCGCCACTGGCTCGACGAAATTTCCACAAACTCGTCATGTCAAGTCTCTGGCCCCCTCAGAGGACAATGTACTTCGATTTAACCGATTAGGAACTACGTAGACCCAAGCAGGCGCCGTCAAAAATAAGTGACGTCACGGCAAATAGTGCGGGAATTCCAAGCTGGCGTCGCCACCTGTATTTTGTTTTTGCGCGTTTTCTCGCTTATTAAGCGTCTTCTCGCAGCAAGCGTAGTGTTCTTGGTATCGTGGAAGACTACTTTACTAATGCCAGAAAAATCGTTTTGCTCTTTAGTGTCCCTTTAAGGAAGCTTGTTACACAAAGGCACACGATGAGCGCTATCTGTCTCAAAATATCACCGACATTAAATTGGTAGGACGTGTGTGGAAAACGGTACATTTTCTTCGCCGCATGCTAAAGTCATATCTTGCCGCTGGTAAGACTGCTGATTCTTGTCTTCACTTTCGAAGGATCACTGCCATTCCAGCATTTCTTTTTATCCTCCTAGGTTTGTACCCACGATCCGAACGCGAGAGCCTTAGCCACTGGACTACGCGACGCTTTCAGAGTGTGAACACATCTGAAGCGTATGAATGCGCTGTACCGGCGGCACAAAAATGCAAAAGCGGGTCACTTTCTATAAAGCCTTCGTTCAAAAGTTTCACAGCGTTGGAGAAACTCTCCCTTATGCAATCGCCTAAGACGACTGGAAGGCGAAAGCCATCTTTTTGTCAGTCGATTTACGGATTACCCTCCCCCCCCCCCTCCTCCTCGCCGAAAGCTTTCTGCACGTCATCTTGGCTTCGCACTGCCTCCATGATCGGCCCACCTGTGACCAAGCGACGATGACGTGCGATGACGTCATCAGAAGACGTCACGTTATCTGGCATCATAATGACGTCACAAATTTTAGCAGTCTGGGACGTCATGTGGAGGTCACTGATCTGAGGTCGCCGAATCTCGATTTCTGAATTTGATGAGGCATCCAAGGCTCTCGCCTTAAACGGAAGCTGAAGTGGTTTGAGAATTCCGTAAAACATTGTTGTTAACAAGGACCAACAATATTGTCGATCATGGCGTAATTTTTTCCGGTGTTGTGGCAGCAGGAGCTTTAAAATACGCGAAAGAAAAGTTCGTCCTGCTCCGCCAACGCGAACGCGCCGAAATGGGCACGGAAACGAACCAACCGGAACTACGCCGTCGTCGGTACCTTTGGCGGAGCCGCGCCGCACTGTGGCATCTTCAACCGTGGTCTCTTTGACTAGTTCCAGCTGCGCGCGTTGGTGGAACTGATCGCGAAGGCCGTGCTTTAACAGTGCTGATGTTGCCCATGACGCGGCCCACCGAAGATGACGTCACCGCGTTTGCTCAGCATCTCAAGAAGCCCTGCGGCTGCAGCCGCTGCTTTTTGCCAAGAAATGCTATTTGCGTTGACTTCTGTGAACTCTTACATTGGTTTTCGAATTCAGCTGGGTTCAAACCATGGAGGAAGGAACACTAAGGAGAGGCCCTATCGTATTTCAATGCATTGCGAAAAGTGTGGCGGAAGTGACGTCAGATTTATGGGGCAAACAAACCGGTCTGGGGCAAACAAAACAGCAGACGCCCCGCGGCGTGCTCTCCGCGGTGGTTAGCTTCTGCGAAGATTTGCAGTCCCGGGGGTTAGCGCGTATTGTGCGGTTCGCACGCAGTAAAATGTTGCAAGCAGACGTTTACCAGGCTGTTCGTGCGTGGCAGGCCCGAGCGCTGCGTGCTGAAATTCTTCGTGGAGCGTTTTTGTGCAACAGTACAGAATACCGGTGCGTGCCGTGATCAAAAACGTTCAGCCCCTGCATCATCGTATTCGAACTCACCTAGCAGTGACTTACGCGTTCTGCTGGGCGTTAGGCCTTCCCTTTCTCGTAGCCCGATTTCCCGACCTCTTGCCGGATTAGCGGTTCTTTGTTCGTGTATATGGAGTGAGCGTAGTAGCTATTCGGCGCAACGCCAACCTATAGTTGACGTAACTTCACGTCGAAAAGTGGACACCGCTGTATTGTATGCGCGATCGTGCACGTAAAGTTTTTAATTCCAGTACACACACAACGACAAGCACGCGGCGACCGCACACCGCACAAAACATACATCACGTAGTCCGATAATAACAACATAAGTTTATTTCGTTGAACGACACAGCCTCTAAAAACGTACAATGCCTTCGGCGCATGTTATGTACGGCGCGTCAGACGCCAAAAACAAAAGTTCACATGAGTTCTGAGTTGACAGAATGAGTAACAAGGAACAGAGCGCACATCCGAGAGCTTCGCATGCAAATACCATGCATTAGTGATCAGCAATGAAGCGAACGTGTACGTACACATGAGAAGTGACACCCGGTACTTCCCGCAGCGCACGCGATTTCCACCGGGTATACGCAACCATACGCAACAGCTGGGCATTGCGTAGCTTTCCTAAAGAACACACGCAAGGAGCAGCATGCGTAAATCGACTGCGCCGCTTGCACGGCGAAAAAAAAAAAAGAGGCACGAATCGCGCATGCGCTTGCAAACGACACGGCGGAAATCGCGAAATGTTTCGAGGCTCATTCGCTAGGAGGCGATGCGGGTGTTTGCGATGTGGAGGCTTCACGAATGTGACGTCAGGGCCTCTCCTTATTTTTCCTTCCTCCATGCTTGCAAACGTCGCGACGGAAATCGCGAAATCTTTCGCTGCTCCTTCGCTAGGAGGCGATGCGGGTGTTTGCGATGTGGAGGCTTCACGAATGTGACGTCAGGGCCTCTCCTTAGTATTCCTTCCTCCATGGATTACACAGTCCAAAGTCTTTTTTTTTAAGTACTTCAGCGACCCTTTATTAATATATTATGTGTACTACGCGGCGAGAGTTCGGCAATTCTGGCAATCACAACAGTCGCAACGACCGACGGGATCAAAGTAATTAACTGCAATGACTGTAACCAAATATTACATTGCAAAGTGCCTTTTGAAACTTGCCGGAGACAAACACAACTAAAAGGCTTTGGTAGAGCACTATAAGAATCATATGGACATTTCTGCGGTTTTGATTGATCAGACCTTCAAGTATTATTAGTTAGACATCTGCAAAGTTTAGCAGTGTGATTGCTGCGGCTCTGTATGATGGCATGCGTCCTTGCCAGGACCTTTGCCTGGCTCCAGCAGCACTTTTATCCCCTTGGGCGTCAGCTCTCTCAATTGTGCTTTCAATGCGAAGCATTTTTTTAGCGAACATCAGGCACTTTGGCCGTTTCTATCTATACCTGGCGACAACTTTCTGTGGCAGCACAGCTAAAGCTACGTGGGCGGAGCTTCTGCACATGTGTTACTACGCCAAGTAGTCCGTTCGCGGGCGATTTCGGTTTTGGTTTCGCGAGCGCATAAAACATGTGCGTTTCCACACGAGTATTCATGGCTCATGATGTTATTTGGGAATTTATGCAGATAGTTTATTCACAGATGTAGTCGAAATCTACCACATGACTTGATATACTTAAGCATGCAGCACAAATACCTGGAATCGTTGCTGAGCTCTTCTGCAAATCAAATTATATAACGCTAATGTGCTAGCGGTTCAAGTCCACATGCAAAGCGAGCACCATTTAGTATTGTTTACATTTCTTTTTTGGGAAAGCGATACAATATTTTGCATTGCGAAGGAACGCAGGAATCAGCTTTAATAAAGCGGTCGGTTTTACTTTTCAAAGAAAAAATCACAGCATATCCACGGAGTGAATGATGTGGAGTGGGCGAAGCTGCGGAGGTTCATCGGTAAACCGTGAATCTTCCGTGAATTCTGCCCAGTACATCATCACCGACGTGAGATCGGGCGCGTTTATACTAAAGGTTCGATGAGTTATGACGACTTGCAGCTCACTTTAGTTTTACATATACGTTGTGAGTTTTTATTGTTTAGAAAACCATTGCTTTAGAAAACATCTGGCGTCTTTCGTTAAGCAGCTGGCGTCTTTTCGTTTTGCTTTAGAAACATCTGGCGTTCTTTCGTTTTGCTTTTACAAAACATCTGGCGTCTTTCGTTGGTTTATTTCATCAATCAACGGCGTTTTGAACAAAATTTTTATTGTTTAATCACGCACAGGAGAAATCTCACCAGGCACTACCTTGGAGGTAAACAATGGCTGCTAATGGAAATGAGAGACAGAAGAAGTCGGCTTTTAGCTAACACTTACACTTCTACTTCTACTAACGTTTCATACTGGAACATGCCAATGGCTGCTAATGGGGAATGAGAGACAGAAGAATTCGGCTTTTAGTTAACGCGCACGCTGCGACTTTTTTATTGTTCAACAACGCACAGGAAAAATCTCCCACCGGCACCACCTTGGAGGTCAAGATCTGGTACTAGCGTTACGACTGGTTACGCACTACTACGACTACTACTACGACTACGAGGGACGAACGGGTGCCGACTTAAGGAGCTTCGCCCCTAAAAAGAAATCCACGGCCCAGCAGTAACTGCGCAATCGGAAATCTTACGCAAAGGTAACAAGCCATTTTCTGAATTTCGGTGCACACAGGGTCGACATCGTCGTTTTCCTACATTTGGAGACGCTGCAACTTTCTGGAGACGCTCACGTCATTTTGTCAGGGGACGCGAAGGCATCGAAAGGCAGCAGATATCTTGGCCGCGACCAGTCAGGAGCGGGCGTCTCACGTTTGTGATTATACAAACGGGTGAAACGCGTTCCTTACTCCCGTAGTCAAGAATGCTTTTTTTGCAAATTGAAAATCACGCTGTCAGTCGCATAATAGACATGAACGCGTCTGTTGCCGAGGCAAAGCTGTGCATGGGTGATTTTGTCACCGTAAATCGCTCTCATTCAAAACGCCAAAACACCTCCCGCCGTAGACGCCGACGGGCACGGTGTATAGACGCAATCTTCGGTGCGACTGTATCAGTTATAGTAGGTAATCGAAATACTGACCATGTATGCAACACATTTTATGAAATGGGCCACTTATCTTACGTACTGTTTCCAATTGCAGTTTTGCTTTAAAACGGCTCTTGTTGCTGAAGACTTGAAGGTCACCGTCGTCACTGTCAAGGAAGCTATCGCGATGAGAGACCCACTTGCGATGGTGGTATCACTTGCACACTTCTTTCTCGGTGATAGTATGGGCAAATCAACAAAATAATTCACAACGCACCGTTGTCTTCGTTTCATTCTGGTCAATGAACACAGATCATCTAACGAACACGCACTTATGCTCACTTGCAAGCTTCGATGTGCACCTGTTGCAGCCGAGCGACGCCATCGTTGTTGAGTGGGGACGGAAAACGTGAAACGGACACCAGAAAACCTGAAAACTCGAAAGAGCGAAAATCGCTAATCCTTTACGGGATTATCATCCTTACTTTCAACGCAAGCAATCTTCAACATAATACCTATTTCTTTTCTTTTTATGTTTTCTTTTATGCTACGTATTCTACAAAAGCTAGCGTTCGCGGACTACATACAGAAGCGGAGTAAAAAAGTGCGTGGTTCGGTTGCGTAGCCTTCGCTGTGCTGCCACAGAAAGTTGTCGCCAGGTATACGTATCTATCTATCTATCTAGCCATCTACGTCTGGGCGCTCTCCTGATCGTCAGCATAACTTGTAATATACCTAAATTGGCATAGCAGGGGATCAGTGTATAAGGAACACGATTCACTGGTCAGGACATGAATAACGCAAAATGCCTGTCGCGTACTTCATGAAACCCTTTCTCTGTCACGTTTGGCACATGCATGAATGCCAGAGCTATGTTATGCAGGCATGTGCCACAGGTCATACAGAGCCTTAACCAACACAGTAAAGGCGAACACACACGTTGACACACAAGGATGGTGATAACAACAATAATTGTTGGGGTTTTTTGTCTCAAAACCCCGATATGATTATGAGAGACGCCATAGCGAAGGGCTCCGGAAATTTTGACCATCTGGTATTCTTTAACCTGCACCGAGATCGCACAGTACACGGGCATCTAGCATTTTGCCTCCATCGAAATGCGACCGCCGCGGCCGGGATCGAACCCGCGAGCTTCGGGTCAGCAGCCGAGCACCGTAACCGCTACACCATCGCGGCGGACGCAAGGAAAGTGAGGGAGATAGAGACAGAGCACCCCTGTAAGACGTTTAACTACCATGCACTCGTTCACGTGGTGCGCAACGTGGACCACGTCGATTGCGCAAAAACCGGTGTCAATGCTTGCTTCAGTAATTCTGCCGAGATAATCAGGCCTCTCATCATTACCGGTGACTTCAACATAGATTTATCAAGACCTAACAAAGCCTGGTCTTTATACTGCGTGAAAGACGGCTTGAATGTGAACAGGGCATCAAAAGACCTCGCTGCCACGTCCAGGACAGCAGTAAGAGGCGTCGAGGATTTCCACCAGCTGCACAATGCCTCGCACTTCACTACACTTAGACCCCACGTAGCCGCGATCACGAACGGATTCGATAAAAGTTCGATCCAGCTGCTGGTACTCACTGATAACGGTGATGATGACCTTGTTCAAGAACTGTCAAGAACCCCTCCTACACATATACAGGTTCGTGAAAAGTGCGTGCGTTCTCCGTCATAACGGACAAGTATGAGCATAACAACTGTAACGCAAGTGTAACAACTGAAACTGTGACTGTAACGTACGTGCAGTGCGCCTTCGCGTGCCACTCGGCTGCGTACCATATATCTAGGGAAATTTTCCTAAATGAAGCTTAGTTGGGATAACGCCTGTCCAGTGCATTTGTGTTCTTTCTTTTTCCTGTTCGGATTCGCGCTATCCAGTATTGAAGAATATAAGCAGTTCATATCGGCTTACCGCCTCTGGTGTTGGTAACACCCTTGTTGCTGTTGGCATCGTTACGCAACTGTAAACAACTGATTGTATAATACATATGCGACTCTTCAACATATGAGTGTGCGTATACCACTTCCACATTTCTCTAGCGTCATTCCGTAACGTTTCGCTCTATGTGAAAAATACTCCACAGTCACCATCCCGCGCATGCTACGCATGACATCGATTCCCATGGTACGTGGGATCTGCTGAATTTTAGATGCGAAGTATCTTATGGCGGAGTTTAATCCGGTGGTGGTGGTGGGGTGCGGCGTGACCACCCTTACTGCGCATGCGCATACCCTCTCCACACACCTCCTCTCCCATTTCCCCTCTCCCCTCCCCCTCTCCACTCTTCCTCTGAAACGCGGGCTAAACATGCCAAATTTCTCTCTTGCGCAACGCCGCGATGAGCACCAGCGCATGCGCGTCCCCCCCCTCTCTCTCCTCTCCTACGCTGCCCCCCTCTCGCACCCCTGTCGACTGCGTTCCCCGCTCGCACTGTGAGAATTAAAGGCTAGGCTGGAGGGAAGACAAGACGCGCGTAGCGTTCCTCGTCGCGTTCCACGACGCGAGGTCGGTAGCATGCCCAACGAACGCCAACGGAACGCGATCGTGCAAGTGCTCCGGCTTCGCATCGCCTCATGGTCCCCTTTAGCGGGAGATGGTGTAATTTAAGCACTTACCTGAGCCCTGCGGCACTGCACACAATGTACCCTGAACGGTTCCCAAGCCCGGACTGCCCCCTGTGTGGTGGTTATGCGGACTTCGAGCATTTGCTGTGGGGCTGCGCCTCTGCCGGTCCCCCTTTCACCCAAGAGGAAATGAAGAGACTAATTAAGGCCCAGGACCAGACCTCTCAAATCCTAGCCGTCCAGAGGGCCCGCGCGAGGGCAGTCAGGTTTAACTTGATGGTCCCCGAGTGGGCCTAGCCAGGTGACGTTGAGTTTACTCGCGTCTATTGTGGACCGAATAAAGTTGTTTCACTCACTCACTCACTCACTCACTCACTCACTCACTCACTCACTCACTCACTCACTCACTCACTCACTCTACGTATCTATCTGTCTAGCCGCGTACGCCTGGGTGCTCTCATGATCACCTCCTTAACTTGGTGTAGACCAAAATTGGCTTGGGAGGGCAAGAGGATTGGACGAATATGACTGTCGGGTCATGACATGAACAACGTGAAAATCATGTTGCGTACGTCGTCACACCCTTTCCTCCTGACACGTGTGGCACATACCTGTTTACCACGGGCCGCGGTGTACAGGTATGCGCCACATGTGATTGACAGTTTCTATCTACATAGGAACGGCGAGAACAGTCATTGGTGATATAAATGCGAGAGCGTACAGAAAAACCGACATCGGCAGCGTTTACCCGACGAATGCAAACAATAAAAATCAGGATCCCCGCTGGAACCTAACCCAAGCATTCTGTGTGGCAAGCAGGTATTCTACCACAGAGCCACACCAGGTCTATAATCTGGTTCGGAAAAACAGCCTTTGCAGGCGTAATGCCGGTGGAACGTCAATTGTGGTTGTGGTGCTGTCTATCTCATTTTACAGGAAAGCAATAAACACCACATATGTACTCCTACGACACAGGCGTCATATCAGATTAACGTCTATTGTTCCAGTGTTGGCTCCGCTTTTATAGCAGTCTAATAAACATTACGTTTGTATTCCTATAATTTCAGCAAGCTATATTGAAGCATTGTTCGACCCTGGAAGAATACAATAATGAAATTTACGTATGATATTCACATGATTGCACCATAAAGTGCACTTAGTTTGTACTCTAACGTGTGTACTCTAACGAGTGTGTACTCACGTATGTACTCTAACGTGAGGGCTGACGTTACGTCGCACCATAAGTTGCCTTTTAAACGCTACACTTACAACTACACTTACGCTACACTTATGCTACACAACTGCTACACTTACAAAAACACGTCGATCCACCTCGTAACGTTTGGATCAAAGCCATAAAATACAGCAAAGAAGTATTCGCTGACTGCTTCGCATGAAACCGATTCCCACAACGCGTGGGATCTGCCGATTTTTTAAATGTGGGATAGCTGAGTGCTCTCCTGCGGTAGGGTACCTTGTAGTTCATCCAACACGTATACTTTCAATAATTTCAATGCCGACTTAACGAGAAAAGTGTACGTCCATTCCTTTGTCACGTGAAGTGATCATCAGTGTATATAAATGCTTAAAAGAAAATGGAAGTTTCTTGGCGGTGCTGGGTTCGTATACCCATGGTCCAAAGTCGAATGTCTTCAATCACTCGACCACACACCCAGGCATTCTGAGTGCGAATGCATCTGTATCATATGAATGCGTTGTACCGCCGGCACAAAAATGAGAAAGTTGAGCGCTTTCTATGAAGGTTTCATTGAAATATTTGGCGGCGATGGAAAAGCTCACAGGGTCCCTAACGCAGTTGCCCAAGACGACTTGAAGACGAAAGCCATCTTCTTCTGCTCAGTCGATGTATAACCCCCTTCTACCCCTCCTCCCCATCCCTTTAGGAAGCTTTCAGCACCTAGAGTGGTTTTGCACTGCCTCCATGATCGGTCCACCTGCGACCAAGAGACGATGCCATGTGATGACGCCATAATATGACGTCACGTTATGGGGCACCATGCTGAAGTCACAAATTGTGGCTTCTGCGGTATCATAATCACGTCATATAGTGACGCCATCAAGTGATGATCTTTTGCATAGCTCTTGTTGACGCCGTCGGCACCGACGGTCAATCTTCGTGGTTTATGAGCCACCTAAGGCTTTCGCCTCTTAAGGTCTTGTTTAGGACAATGCGTAAGGCACACATGGAAGATATCGCACATCAGGGAAATGAGACTTTGGGAAAATTTGATGCCAAGTAGGCCCTTTCGGTGGCCGCTGGATGCGCCTACCGCGCGGCCACTCCAGATGCTGACGAACGCTAGATAGGCGCTATGCCGATGTCATCTGATAACAGCGTTTTGTATGTAAGACTGCAACCTTCACTCTTTCATGGGAATCGTTCACAACAGGAAAGTGAAAAGTGTCTCCACGGATGCAGTTGCAGTGATGTTGACTCTGCACCCTTGTCTCGCAATTGTGGACTCATTTTGATGCCTTATATGCGCATTGCAAGTGTGCGCATCCTCCGAGGTTGTCAGAGACAATAGGACTATGATAGAGAGAGAAACATCGAGCCATTGAGACACAGCGTGATCAGTAGATAGGCGCGTTTGGAAACAAAAGAGATGCCCTGAAGAGCAAGAAGAAAGCGAGTCGTCGTTGAAGTACCCGCAAGAAGTAGGTACATCGCATGAAGAAGAAGAAGAATCCATTGTTCTCACTGGCCGAAAGAAGCTCCTGCCGACGAAGTGAGAAAGGAATCGACCGGTGCAGGGTGATCGAGGATCTCTTTGCCATTGTGCCCACTGTAGTGGCAGACAATAGAGGGTAAAGCGCGCGTAGTGTATCTCCTTCCGGCGCTCGGTTCAGTGCCTATGTACGAGTCGGTAGGGACGTGAGACTTGGGTGTATGTGTTTCGCCGCAAGTCGAGACGTGCCTCTGCATCCCTTTTTTTCTGCCCTACATACAGTTTTTTTTATTAGTTAGGCGAAAGCCTTAGATCGCTCATCAGAAGTGAAAAGTTATCGTCGGCCGCGCCGACATGAGTGGTGCGAACAATCGTCAAAATTACGTGATGACGTCACCATATGACGTCGCAGGTCACCAGAGTTTGTGATCTCATCATGATGTCACTGTTACGTCACATGATGACGTCACCACATGACATCATTGCCTGGTCAAAGGTGGACCGATACCGGAGGCAGTGCAAAAGAAGGTGAGATGCAGAACGCTTACAATGCCTCCTATCCTGGTGGCGTTGCAATACCTCGTTCGTTGCAGAAAGCTTTCGGATGGGGGCGCGAGGGAGGTTCAGTACATTGGCTTAGAAGAAAAACAAGATTTTTTTTTGCCTTTCTGTGATCTTAAGCGATTGCGTAAGGGACCCTGTGAGTTTTTCTAACCTCTATATCAAGGCCTACGTCGCTCAGCCGAAATAAACAAATAAGCGAATATTGAAGTCATAGGTCGGCAAAAAATGTGGAGCTCACTCAGACTCACTCATGAAATATATTTTGCCCATAGAGCTCACTCGGACTCAGACTCAGCAAAAGTTTCCTCAACTGGACTCACTCGGACTCAGACTCACTAAACTTTTTCTCAGCCGGACTCACATGGACTCAAACTCACGAAAATATTACTCACTCGGACTCACTCATACTCAGACTCACGGCTATATCTGAGTCTGAGTGAGTCGACTCATGAGTCTGTTAGCACATAATTAGCTTTTTCAACCGTGGTGTCAACGCCAATATCTCGCGTAAATGGTGCTCTACTTGGCGCCTTTTAATCTCTTACCTTCAAGTACGAGGTACCAGTGTTGCAATCCAGTAAGGGCGTTTTTATTGAAAGAGATTACTCACACGAGATATTTTTATGAAGAACTGCCTTCGAAAGAGCTTGCGAAGAAAGTAGCCTTCCTCCCCGCCCCCACACCGCCCCTGCCTAACTCACGCCTCTGATCAATAAATATTGAGGTGGCGTATGAACACTAGTGCTTTGAAGTATGTGTGAGTCGACGGGAGTATAAACGTGAGCCGACATAAGGCTCATATTAATGCTGAAGTTGTTTAGATAGAGTCATAGGTCGGCAAAAAAGTGCGGCGCTCACTCAAACTCACTCAAGAAATATATTTTGCGCTTAGGGCTCACTCGGACTCACACCAAAATATTACTCGCCCGGACTCACTCAGACTCAGACTCACGGCTCAATCTGAGTCTGAGTGAGTCGACTCATGAGTGCGTTTGCCAACCTATTATTGAAGTAGACACACAAGAACATGCCTTCTTTATACAACGTTTTTAAATGAAGTGCAGGAGGGAGAGTAACAATGTTCTCATGTTCCGCTGGTTTAAACCCTCCTCCTCCCTTCGCTTCTCTTTCGTCGTAAAAGGCTGATTACTTTCATCGGTGCGGTGCAGGGATTTATGGTGAGCCCTTAGTCACAATAGAAGGTGCAATACTACGAGGATTTTAGTATAGGCGAGAAATCAATGGAGTAATTGTAATCGGCTCACTTAATGGGGCCCAGTAGACGAAATTGATCTCCAAAGCGTGTCTTCATAATTTTTTTCCCATAAACTGTTTTCATTTTTGGGTAGTCGTAGTAGTGGTGGTGGTGATGGTGATGCTTGGTGTAGTAGTAGTAGTAGTAGTAGTAGTAGTAGTGATGGTAGCAGTATTTGTGGTTGTAGTAGTAGTAGCAGGAGGAGTAGGAGGAGTATTAGTAGTAGGCGTCGCGCATATCAAGGGGGGGGGGGGGAGTCATGAAAGAAATAAAAGTAGAAAACGAAAGGATGGTGATGATGCTATAAATGAGACTACGCTGGACTTAGTCTGCCCCCACTTGCACTCGCGCGCTTACAGCTTCGCTGTCCGGTGGCTTTCACGTCGTGGAACTGGCTGAATTTTTTTTTTCTTTTCTTTTTTGCCTACTCACGTATACGCACGACACCTCTTCCATTCACACCACCGTTTCTATCTTTCCTATCTTTCTATCGTTTCTATCTTTCCTAGCTATCTTTCCCGCGCTCGACCTCAAGCTATGTACTATAGCTGCGTAGCAGCAGTAGCACCCTCCCTCCCCTCCCACATGCCTATCGGCATCACTAACCCCTCTCCCTCCCTCTTCTCATCTTTTCCTCCACTCCTCAAGTAAGCAACGTCGTCCACGACTACACGAGGGCGTGCCGTGAGATCTATTTATGGCATTGTGTGTTGACGTCAATGGCGGAGGGGGGGTCACGTGTCTCGCACGTGCACGAAACCAGATGGCGCGTGCCGCGCATCACACCTTTTGGAACGCGCCTAGTCTCGAGCCTTTCGGTGAGATGAAAGAGATGTAAGACAAGAGAGAGAGGAGAGTTGAAACCGAGTGTATTTAGAGCCCCTGCTGAAGTCGGCTACGGCTCAGATCGGAGGCCCAATGGTCATTTGGAACTGTTCCTGCCGGGGTTTCCTCCTTGAAGCATGGCCGGAAGATATGCGGTAGTCATTCGTTCTCGGGCTATTTCGAACACCGTGCCAAGGGTGCGTGTGCTCGCTACTTACATTAGTGAGCACGCGCATGTGTGCTTGCTAATGTAAGTAGCGAGCATTTTAACGTACACTTTAACGAGCACTTTAACTTACATTTATTGTAAATTTTAACGTGTACTTGCATTTTGCCCCCATCGAAACCGAAATCCAGACGCCGTGGCTGGAAATCGAGTCCGCGTCCACGAGCACACCAGCGCTACGTCGCACAGCTGCTTAGTTACCACGATGGGTAACGTGAAGTTTTCAGTAAGGCGTTTTATTTAAATATGCATCATACATATACGGTTTTTCGCTTTCGGGTAAAAACCAATATCCTCAGATTATTGCATCCCGAACACGTTTCTCGAGAATCGGGTAAACCCGATTTCTCCCCAAATTCGAAAACCTCAGAACATTTTCTTTATTAATATTTTTGTTCCCTGCACGGAGTTTGCGGGCACATGCGTTATGTAGCTTCCATCGGGACAACAAAGCCGTATCCTGTTGGGTTAAGTGTACTCCATGCTGCGACCTATAAAAAGTAAAGATTTTGGCGCGCTAACTCACACCACTCCTATCTATTCAACGTCATTATTACATGTTATATTGCGCAAACCATCGAAAATATGTAAAATGAAACGTAAAGAAAAACGAATTTGCAAATGGTTCTCGCCGAATATGAGCTCGTGATGTAGCGCCCGATTTTTTCCGTTCGAACATAAAAAAAATGTAAAACCCGAAAACGAACAGCCCTAATCATACAGCATGCACTTATAGCTTGAGGTGCTTCGTTCTCTAATTACGGAAGCGAATAATAGTAATTGTTGGGTTCTTACAACCCAAAACTAAGATATGGTTATGAGGGACGCCTCAGTGGAGGGCTCCGGAAATGTTGATAACCTGGTGTAGATTAAAGTGCACCTAAATCTAACTAGCCTCTAGCATTTCGTCCCCATTTTAATGCATCCGCCGCGGCCGGGATTCAATCCCGTGACCTTCGGGTCAGCAGTTGAGCAACATCAAACTAGATCATCCGGCGGGTAATATTCCGGAGGTAAATTTTGAACAATATAAGCAAGTAAGGCCAACATGTTTAGAGAACGTCGAAGGCGTCCAAAGCAAGTTGTATCTCAAAGCCATGCGCATACACGCATATACTGCATAAGATCAACACTCGCTTTTATAAACTGTTCTATACACTCGGCCCCCAGCGAAGTCGTACGTCTCATGGCGTAACGCGGGAAGCCGACCCACAAACAGTTTCAAATAGCGAGCATTGAGAATAACTGCCGAGAGAGATCTATATATTTCCCATCCACGGCAGGCCGTCAAAATAGGAGCGTCGAGAGCTCTTAAAGGAATATGTAGGAGTCTAAGCGCAGCGATATGCTCTCCCGTCGTGCTTTTCTATTCTATAGCTGCTCCTTTATTTTATTTTTTTTAATTCTACATTTAATCTTTTTTTCGGTGTTGTTTTCACTGCGAAGACGCGCCACCTGCCGAACGCGAAGGGACGCCACTTTTAAGACCTAACTAAGGAAGGGAGTGCCACGAAGCGACAGCCGTCGCCGCCTTCAAAGCGTGAAAACTCACGCATTTGACAGCTCTTAGCGGTTTCTTTGTTCCCTGCTTTTTTTTTTTCTTGCTTTAGCAGACTTTATATTATTTTTCTGTAGCAGCTGAAGGTCGTGCTACTTTGAACGAACTTGAGGCGCGCTTGTGCAAAATAATCCACGAGGGTTAAAAAAGAAATAAATAACGGTAAGTGCGAACTCTCGCAACACATTAGACCCGTTCGAGCCAGGAGAACGCCATTTTCGAGGCCGTCTTCTCGAAAGACGACTGCTCAGAATCGTTTATAAGACGCGGGCGTTCCAAAAGGGCGAATGTTCTCGAAAAGAGGAGGTTAGTTTTCCCTCTGATATGTGAACATTTTTTTTTCAAAATAAACAATTACTAAACACTCGTTTCAACTTTCCAGCCAGCCTGATTGCGTGTTGATCGAGGGTATATGTGTTTAACTGGATTGCAAACGCAAACTGAAGGCCGCGTTATTCAAAACCAATTTATGTTTTAAAGTATATTTAGTTTTTAATAATTTTATGCAAGAGGTTGTACGTCATAATCTACATCACCCGACCATTCTTTTTTTCTTTTTTTCGATTATAGGCTGAAAAAAATTTTTTTATCGGCCCATGGCCCAAGAACTGCTTCTAGAACCCCAAGTACATAGAACACGTGGTCATGACCCTCCAAACAACAATGTGCCACGACACATTTAAGGGATTTTCTCATACAGTAATTTAACTAACCTCATTTGAATAAAACACTTTATGAATTATGTGTGTATTACGAGTGTGATGCGAGGGTAACACATAGAGGACACGACTGCGCTTTTCACGCATAGTACGGTACAAAAAAAAAAAAAGCAGCGCAATAAAACGACCACGAGAAAGACCAAACAGGACCAGCGCAGGTTCTCTATGGTCTTTCTTGTGGTCCTTTTATTGCGCTGCTTTTTTGTTTTTGTTTTTTGCAGCGTGACTGAGTACCAACAAGCTCAGTTTCATACGGTCTTATAATACGATGTTTTATTGATATCTTACGTTTACTTTACCGCTTGTGCCTACTGATAGCTTCCCCTGGTTTTGCGTAGTTTCTTTCATTCGTGTTTTTTGTTCGTCTTTTCTGTATACTTAGTGTGCTGTTCGTTCTTGCAATGCGCATATATACTTATGGATAAATGTTTAGCCAGAACGCTTCAAGTACGTATTGGAATAGTCGGCCCTAATGTAGACTACCTTCTCACGCGTGCCCTACAATTAAACGAAGTGAAACAAGCCAGTTTTCTTTGCCATGAATGGTTAGCAGTAACAGACGCCCGCGGTTTGATCAGGAGCATGTTAATTGTATAAACGAGACAAAATAAGAGACGCGGATTGGGCCGCAACATGCTAATTCTATAAACGAATGAGAATACGCAATAAAGTTATCTATGGAGTTGCGTCTGAACGGGGAGGTACATATGGCTTATTTTAGCGTCGTTGTTTCAACCTGAGGCAAACAACGAACATTGCTGTTCGCTGTGGTGTGTGCCTCTGGCTGCGGGGCAGGAGTAATGAATAATCAATTAGTCCGCGGGCTTAGTTCGTGCGAATATAACGAATCTTGCGAACGGGTACTTTCGCAAGCTTTCACCGACCGTTTGGCCGGCGCCTCTTCTATTGCTATTCACGCTGGTTGAAAAAAATAATGAGCGTAGACTGTGTTAACAAAGAAATGCGTTAATTAACATTTAATTCGTTACAGGGAAAGTGAGGCAGATTAGTAGGATTTCTTCGCAATGCCAACACGTCGTCCAAGGACTCCAGTGCTCATGGATCAGCAGGAAAGTTAAAAGGTGTGGCCCCGGTGTTTATCGCTGTGTTAATCCCGACGGATCATTGAAATTTTTCTAAATTATTGGTTACGTCTGTCGAAAAGCCTTAATTCGTGTTTGCCGCTCGCGTGCTCCCTCCATATTTAGTGGACCAGTTTGTGAGAAATGGCACTTGCCCGATTTCTGTAGCACATACGCGCTTGGAGTTTCAGCGCACATAGGAAATTCTTCTAAGGCACATAGGAATTTTGGTTTCGCCTATCCTTATACAGTTTCACTCTAAACAGAATATTACAGGCTACTTTCATACAGATGAAGGCATCTCCGTGTAGCAATGCTGTATACAGGATCATCGATTAGAACTTTGTAAGAATTTATGAAAAGCACGTTCTAGTGGGTCTGCCGCTAGCTGCTGTGTTGACCCGCCTTGACGACAGACCCCTGTCGGAACAGATAGTGCAGGAATGCCGACCCAAACTGTCCTCGCACCGGAAATCAATTAAAGGGACACTAAAGAGAAACAATCAGTCGGTTTAGATCGATAAATGGTGCTCTGAGAACTCTAATATGGTTAATTTCACCATCGTAGTTTTATTATTAGAGGAGAAAATCAAGTTCGAGGTTTCATTTTTAAATTTCGCGCCGAAATCTCTCCACGTGACGTCATGGATTTCAAAGTGTATTTATCGTATTTTGGCGCCATCGGCCCAACGAAATTTCCTCAGACTTGGTATGTTAAGTCTATGGCCCCCTCAGAGGCCAATGTACTTCATTTTTAGCGATTAAGAACTACGTGGACCCTAGTAGGCGCCGTGAAAGCATGTGACGTCACGGCGAATGGTGCCGAAACTTCAAGGTGGTGTCGCCACCCACATTTCGTTTTTGCGCGTTTTCTGGCTTACTAAGCGTGTTCTCGCCGCAAGCGTGGTGTTTTTGGTATCTTGAAAGCGTGCTTTACTAATATTAGAAAAATCGTTTTGCTCTTTAGTGTCCTTTTAAGGCCTTACTGAACTTTTTGCGGTGTAGCGTCCATTTGAATAGGCTATAGTACTCCCGCTCTACGCCTTACTTTTGTTTATTTGTTCTTTTTTCGCGCGTCTGCTCTTCTCTCCGCTTTCCTTTCCATCTTTATTTCCCTTTCCCCCCTTAGTGCAGGGTAGCAAACCGGATGCCACAATTCTGGTTGACCTGTCTGCCTTTCTCTCATTTTATTATCCCTCTCTCTTTCTCTCAAGTGGGTCACACCGCCCGCCATGGTGGTCTTGCAGTTATGGTGCTCGACTGCTGAACCGAAGTTCGCGGGATCGAATCCCGGCCGCGGTGACCTCATTTTTATGGAGGCGAAATGCTATACGCCCGCGTGCTTAGCTTTAGGTGCACGTTGAAGAACCGCAGGTGGTCTAAATTTCCGGAGGCCTCCACTACGGCGTCTCTCACATTCATGTCGTGGTTTTGGGGACATAAAAGCCCAACGAATATTATGGGGTTACACCCTACTAATTTTAAGGCGCACCTAAACGTAAGTGCACGGATAATCTTGCGGTTCACCCCCCTCGAAATAGCGGCCCCCGTTACCGCGAATCGAACCCACGTCCTATAGCTTCGCAGCCATCCATTAGAAATAACACTAACTGCTTTAAGACAGGAGCGTTGCAACATATAAGCAGAATATAAGAGTGAGGAAACAAAGATAACCAAATGCTTTAGAAGAGTTAACCACAGCAAACGTTACTGCTCTACGTCAAACATCAATACGAGTAAAAGGGTAACGCATGCAAAAGACCTTACAGAGAATTTCCCGCCAAAGTGTGACATTGTGCAATGTCTGTTGTGAACTGATTCTGACGGCTGTGCGTCAAGAAACAATTTAACCATTTGAGAAAGAACATAGTAGCACACACGTATTATTTTATTACATGTTACAGCCGTAGATAGTCAGCAGCAGGCCATATTAAGCGGGTTTTATACAGCTAAACGCAGTAGCTTTCACACAACGTATGCATGTTTTTCAAAATTATAATCAAAGTTATATCGTACATCTTTCAGCGTTTACACTTTGATTATTTGTATGCTGCATTTTTTTAGCGATTTGAGTTTTATATTTGTATGATCGTTTGTATCTCATACGTTGTAGCAATAAATGAGTTTTTTCCCCACATACAAGTCAAAAACGATTTTAGTTAGTTTTCAACTAGCAAGACCTTCTCAAGTACAACTTTACATCCTATAGAGAGCATCGCAATAAAAAATGTACGTCATACTCATGCATAGCCTACAGTCAGTAAATGTTAACATCGCGCGCAAGTAAGGAAAAAGCTGATCAGTAGTAAGTGAGTTGATCTGCAGTCAACGAAACAAACTACATTCAATGATTGATTGGTCCCTTGATCCCTAATTGATGAAACACTCAGAAATTCGAATGAGCGATGATGTTCTTGTTTTCGTTTCCTTTCGAGTCAGCGTTCATTATGACACAAAGGCGACATTGTGCTGATTTTATCGTCACGTCAGCTCTGCGCTCGGACATCAAAAGAAGACTCAGCCGAGTCATCTGAAACCCATACGCGTCAGCTCGGTGAGCGAGGCTTTCAAGTGGCCCGTGCTGCTGACGTAGCCGTTGTGTCATCGCACACTCATCACTCTGATTCGAGGGCATAGCCCCCGCGTATATAGAAGCTTCGAGCCCGAATGGCAGCTCTTTTCGCACTGTCAAGTCTGTCGGGCTTCTTCGATCAGGTTATTATTGCCGTAGCGCGAAGATTACAGCGTGCGGAATAAGCTTCGTGCCGTCTCTGAGGCAACGAGAAACGACGCCGGGTGGTGTGACGGAGATCTCGGAGGCGTCTTCCCGTGACTTGATGTCCCGAATTGTATACGCTGTATTGACAGGTCTCGCTAAACGCGAATCCGCTTCAAAAGGAGAAAAAAAATATTGATCGAAAACTTTGTCATTTTGACTTTGAGGGAATGATGACAACTGCCGCTCTTACAACAGCGAAGAGCCAAAATTAGCCAACATGTACCGTTATTAAGGCAACACTGGTCGAGAATAGAGAACAGTTACAATCATTTAGCCCAAAATATGGCAATACCTTGCCGGCTAGTGAGCCAATATAAGCAAACCATTAGCTATATATTAGCAACACTAGCTAACAATAGCCGACATTGGCCAACTCTTAGTCAACAAAGATATACAAAGTGCATACATGTGATGTGAAATGTATAATTTAATCGAGTGAAATACTTATATGCGGTATGCCTTTAGAATTCAAATGAAAATGCACACATAACAAAATATTTAGTAAGAGAGAAAAAGATCTGTAAACATGTGTAGCGCAGGTTGAGATAACACATAATTTGCATAGGTATGTAATGTGTATGTATATATGTAAGCGCATGTGTGCGCTGCCAATCCGCAATCGCGACAGCTTCGAAGGTCATATCGCTGCATGGAGTGACTGATGGCACTCTACTATTTCTATTCTCCCTTGCTAACTCTCTTGTTTTCGTGTTCTTTTCTTCCGTCAGAGACGTGTGGGCGTCCCAGCTCCGCCTCTGTTCGCTCCCCGACGTCGCACAAGACTCGTGCCTCCGACTAGACATCACGACAAGAGGACGTGCCGTACCCGCACGATGCGTGTAGGAGGTTGCGCTGTACTCGCCGTGTGTGTATGGAAGAGACGTGAATAGTAAAGGTGGAAGAAAGGGCAAAAGAAAACATCGTGTCCTTCTTGTTTTGCCTTGTGTTCTCAGTGTCAGGGCAGGAGTTGTTTGTTTTTGCCTTAGTTTTTGTTTCTGCACTCGCCCAAAGCAGAAGCTGATCAGAAAGGACGTTCTCTTCAGAGTGCCGCAATATTTTTTTTTTCTCGATAGATAGATAGAGGCTTGTGTCATGCAGCGTATACACTTCAAGCTTTGGAAGGGGAAAAAGGGGGCACTTGAGGTTCTATACGTTGCAGTTATTTATGCTAGAAACACGTCTCGGAAATGTCTCCAATTTTATTTGCTTGTTTCCTTCCCATTCTTCTTGCTCCAAACAATAGTTGCTTTTACTAAAAACGATGATGATAAAAAGAAGGGGAATCTTAAGGGCTCGCTTTTTCATTGTTAGACACAACATTAATTACAACCAACAGACAATCAAGCCAATGAAAATATAGAGGACATTATTTGTAGTAACTGCTACGTATATGTGAAGAAATTAATGTGGGGGAAAATATAACATGCCACCGGCAGAGACCGAACCTGCAACCTTCGAATAACGCGTCCGATGCTCCACCAATCGAGCCACGGCGGCGGTCAACCTCCCGTCCACTTTATTTGGTATATACGTGAATTTAAACCTGGGACTTTCAGTCAGCGCAGCTCGTAGCCATCTGACGATCGTAGTCAGCTGACCAATAATCCCTTGCATACTACCTGAAGGCATGAAGACTTCATGCCTTCAGGTAGTGTGCGACGGATTGTTGGTCAGCTGCCATCTCGTAAAAAGTTAATTAATATCTGGGGTTTAACGTCCCAAAAATCTCGTAAAAAGATCAC
Source organism: Rhipicephalus sanguineus (assembly GCF_013339695.2). Classification (NCBI taxonomy): domain Eukaryota; kingdom Metazoa; phylum Arthropoda; class Arachnida; order Ixodida; family Ixodidae; genus Rhipicephalus; species Rhipicephalus sanguineus. The sequence goes on along the minus strand of NC_051185.1, from coordinate 28,934,466 downwards.
GTACTACGTGACACCAGCAGGCACAAAAAATACTGTTCCACACTCGCCGTCATGGCTACGATAGGCGCTGACTGACACTCCCAGGTTTTAAATGCACATATATACCCGATTAAGAGGACGGGAGGACGACTACCGCCGTAGCTGAATTGGTAGACCATCGGACGCCTTATTCGAAGGTTGCAGGTTCGGCCACTGCCGGCGGCATGTTATCTTTTCGTCCACTTTATTTTCTTCTCATTTAAATCACAATTCCTACAAAAAACATCCCCTATGCTTTCCTTGGCTTGATTGTCTGTTATTTCTCATTAATGATGTGGCTTTACTAAAGAAATCCCACATAACACAACCTGTACTAAGATAATATGTTAATAATGTTACACATGTTGACGTTGTTAGGCCACTGGTAATGAGCAGGTGACCAGCACGTTCCTGAAAATGCGCAAATGTGTTCAAATCCAAGTTTCGACAGTGCAACAAAAGGTAAACGAAAGCAGATTATGCCTATGTCTATTCATCATAACAGAATTCGTTGCTGTGCTAGTTGATTAACAATCTTAAATTCTGGATAGCGCAGATTCAACACAAGACAGAGAAAGAACACTGATCCGCAGGAGTTGCGAGTAGCGTAATTATCATTTTAACGTCAATAAATCGACTACCTTTCAATGTCCATTTATGAAGTCAAGCAGCGTATAGTTTGTAAACGGGACCAGTTACACTCGCAGATTACACGGAAGCTGAAATGACCGCCCTAAATTTTTACACACACAGGAGAAAAGGATCGGCTGCTAATTTCATATCCAACAATGATGTCGAACAACAGGAAAATCTTTTTCTTTATCATAAACATGGTGGTGTAACAAAGTACTGGCTTTAATGATATAGCGTTTAATGTCAAGGGCTGAATCTTCACTTTAGAAAGGAAATTCTTAAGACGACGTCCGCGGCACATGAAAGCATCGAAAGGCAACCAATATTGGTTGGATTCTTTTCTTGAGCATGAAGAGCCGCAGATGTGTATCAACACTGAAAGTAATAAATATACGCAACAGAATAAAGCGCTGCATAGGAAGATTAAGCCTTCTCCTCAACCACTCCGCCTATAAAGAGGACAATAGGGGCTGGGGGCTTTTGAGACGTCTGGAGAAAGTGCCTGAAGCATTTCATATCGAAAAAAAAAAAAAACGAAGGCTGGATAGGTAACGATGAGAAACAAAAGGTATAAAGGCTGAATGCGAGTAAGGAAAGAACATAAACGATCCAGTGTTTACCAGAAAAGGCGTTGCGAGCTTAAAAAGAAGCATAGCTGGCACTTTTGTGTAAGGCATACTGAGGGCGGACTTGTGTTCAAAAGAAAGAAAGAAGAAAGAAAGAAAGAAAGAAAGAAAGAAAGAAAGAAAGAAAGAAGGAAAGAAAGAAAGAAAGAAGGAAAGAAAGAAAGAAGGAAAGAAGAAAGAAAGAAGGAAAGAAAGAAAGAAAGAAAGAAGGAAAGAAAGAAGGAAAGAAAGAAGGAAAGAAAGAAAGAAAGAGAGAAAGAAGGAAAGAAAGAAAGAAAGAAGGAAAGAGAGAAGGAAAGAAAGAAAGAAAGAAAGAGAGAAGGAAAGAAAGAAGAAGGAAAGAAGGAAAGAAAGAAAGAAAGAAGAAGGAAAGAAAGAAAGAAAGAGAGAAGGAAAGAAAGAAAGAAAGAAAGAAGGAAAGAAAGAAACAAGGAAAGAAGAAGGAAAGAAAGAAAGAAAGAAGGAAAGAAAGAGAGAAAGAAGGAAAGAAAGAAAGAAAGAAAGAAGGAAAGAAAGAAGGAAAGAAAGAAAGAAGGAAAGAAAGAAAGAAGGAAAGAAAGAAAGAAAGAAACAAAGAAAGAGAGAAGGAAAGAAAGAAAGAAAGAAAGAAGGAAAGAAAGAAAGAAGGAAAGAAAGAAGGAAAGAACGAAAGAAAGAAAGAAAGAAGGAAAGAAAGAAAGAAAGAAAGAAAGAAGGAAGGAAAGAAAGAAGGAAAGAAAGAAAGAAAGAAAGAAAGAAAGAAAGAAAGAAAGACGTCGCGATAGAAGAAAGAAGCCGAATGTTTTCGTCAGTCGGGAGTGTTCAAAGAAAGCGATGGACGAAAGAGTGAAAAGTCAAATAATAAACGAGAAAATACATTTCATCATCAATCTAGTTGCCTTATTGTGATTCTCAACTGTCTCTTTCTCCTCTTTTTCCTGTTTGCTCGATACTTTAAACGCTATTTTTTTTAAATTTTGTATTGAATCGTAGGCAGCGTGCGGGTCAAATAACGTTGCATGCGTTCACGCTCTTTCATTGCGTTCAGTCTATGTAGGTGTTATTTGGTTATTTTATTGATTTGTTTGTTTGTGCCTGAAAATGCAGCAGCCAGCTTCGTCATGAGCTGCAACTATAAACAAAACCAAGCTTTACGGTGAAAAAAGAAACACAGCCGTAAAAAAAAGATTAAAGCAGAAATTTCGAAGAGAATTTGACACTTTTGTGGAAGAGGTACGCACGCAGCTAGAGCGTCATAAAACCGCTCACACACATAGAAAAAATAAACAATCCTGACAACACGAAACCACTGTCGCAGCTTCTGAAGCACTAAAAAAATCAAAAGCTTAGGAATGGTTGTCCTTTTTATGTGTTGAACTGGTTTTGCAAGAAAACGCCTCAATGTTTCTTTCCATAAAAGACAACGTGAATGCTAGGCATGGTTTAGATGAAGGCGGGGGGTTGAAAAGGGGGCGGGGAGGGTTGAGGACAGGCAACAATGCGCAGAGCACAAAAAGAGGCAAGGCGATTTAAAAGCCTCACGCCGAAGAAAGAGGACACGTCAAAAGAAAGAAAGAAAGAAAGAAAGAAAGAAAGAAAGAAAGAAAGAAAGAAAGAAAGAAAGAAAGAAAGAAAGAAAGAAAGAAAGAAAGAAAGAAAGAAAGAAAGAAAGAAAGAAAGAAAGAAAGAAAGAAAGATATGGAAGCTATTTGAGCTTGGAGCAAATCGCATTCAAGCGACGACAAAGCGCAACGCAGCGCGCGGCCTTCTCTTTGAGATAATGATCACCGGTAACGCGAGGCCGCTTTCAACGCCGTCTTGATATACGAGATAGACCGCGCATTTCTACAGGAACGAATATATAGTGAAGAGAAGTAACTGAAAAAAAGGAACCGACATGGCATTTATATTTCCTGGAACACACACACACACACACATACAAATATGTATGCTTACGTATACGCATGGACACTCGGGCGTATAGGCGAAGGAAACGCACTTTAGGAACTTGAGAAGGGCACAACAAATTCCGCTTTATCGGCGGGCTTAGGCTCACTTCATTTCATTCTGGAAAGATGAGATAAAGCTATAGAAAAATGTTCAAGTGCACCAAGAAAAACATTCTTTGAATGTGTCGCGCCTGCTCCTTATCTGGAAGGGAAAAAAAGAAATACGTTGCTGCTTTTTGTGAGATGCAGTTATAGCGAAGCCAGAATTCACCGAAGATGCGTAGTGACGTACGAGTTCTTGTTTAAACGGCGCAAGTGTCCTCAAGCCCCCCCCCCCCCCCTCCCCTCATACCCTCATGGGGACTGAGGCCTCGTCTAATCATATAGAAGGCGTGTCTGCCGCGTCACCCCGAATCACCTGCATTCGTCAGAAGTACTGGCGAGGGAACACTATGTTCCCTCGGGTCTCACTAATGAAATTGGAGTTCGCTTGCCCTGCAAACCGAGCCTCTTGCAATCACAGTCTCCACTGCCGCACTGAATTTCATCTGTATGCTAAATAAGAGTTTGCATTACGTAACGTGTGCAACAGAAACATGTTATCAAATAGAGTTATCTCCACCTTTACAATAACGCATGCTCAAGTATTTTTTTTTTCAGATTGAAGAGTCTCAGCACTTCGACTAAACAGATTACCGGATTACCGGTAAATGCAGGTACATCACTAAATCTTCAATGTGATAAAATAGCGTGTACTAATATCTTCAAAAAACATTCTACACGTGAATCATCAATGCACAACCTAACGTTTCCTTTTCAACTACGACTCAAAAGCCCCACAAGTGTTAGACACGAACCCCGAGATTCTTGATTCCTCGATTCGGGTGATGCAGAAGTTATTTCCATCGAAAGGTAGTGAAGTTTGCAACGTTGATTTCAACTAAACACAAATCATATAAATTGCTGTCTATACTAACTTTCTGTAAATTTTTCTCGTTCCCTTAATGTACTCACATTTATGTGTGCTTTTATTTCCTTCACAGTTACATTTTTACCGTGCTCCTGTGTTACTGTACCCTGTAGGAGGCTCGACATTTGTCACGCTGCAGTCATTGCGGCATTCTTTCCGTCACCCTCATATTTATCGCGGAGAAATAAAAGTTCACTTGATTGATTGATTGATTGATTGATTGATTGATTGATTGATTGATTGATTGATTGATTGATTGATTGATTGATTGATTGATTGATTGATTGATTGATTGATTGATTCCTCCTTGTTACAGAATGAATGCCATGCTCGTCCGACTCCATAACAAACAGAAAGAGAGAGAGAGCTCAAAACTGTATATACGCTTTAGGCTTCAGAAAATAAGAAAGATTAGAACCTTTTATACGCGGGAACGTAAAATCCATGCAGTGGATCCAAATGAACGCGTTAAAAAAATATATCGCAGCGAAAGCGGCGCGAGACGTTTATTTTTTCGTCCCTTTCGAACGTTTTTAGCGGTCCCTCCGACGGAGACGCGCAATCGATAATTCAATCGGGGTTCAGTAAACACTGACGCAATTGGAATGACACTTCAACAGAACGAACGGGAGGCGAGAAAAACAAACAGGCAGACAAACATCAAACAAACGAACAAATAAACAAACAAACAAAAAGGTGTCACCGCTTTCACTTCTTTGAATCGTTGAAAATGCGAAGGGCGCCCCACTTGTACGAATGCCATTGTTCGCTCACAAAAGACCTTGTCGCAATGCATCAACAAGAGGTGGGACCTTCGAGAGAAATCGTGTATATGGAGAGAACAAAACAACATCCACTCATGTATTGATGTGCAAGATATATGTAAAGAAAAGTAGTTTTACATGCATGCAGACACAGGCGCACGATTGTGATGTTAATGTCGTTTGTACGCCTACACTTAGCGTTCGTGTTTGCAAGTAGACTAATTTTTTTCTTCACGATGGTTATTGAGAAGAATTTTATTTTTGTATTCCGCCAAATGCAAATGCGGAGGGCAGCGGCGGGCGCTGCAAATTCAAATTGTACGCGCTATTTTGATATTTTTATGCAGCTGTGGGTACAAACTCTTCATCAGATGAACCTATGTTCACAACTAAATGAAGCTTGATTGGGAAAGCGTAGTTTGTGGATACTTTTAACTCCGATGCCGCACGAACACCACTGTGCGCGAAAGGTGATGGAAATATGCATACTAACTCTAATAGTTAATAATAATTTGTGGTTTTTTACGTGTCGAAAGCACGATTTGGTTATGAGACACGCCGTGTAGGGCTCCGGTAATTTCGACTATCAGGTGTTTTTGAACGTGCACTGACATCGCACGGTATAAGGGCCGCTAGCATGTCGCCTCCATCGCACTGCGACCGCCGCGACTTTCGAGTCAGCAGCCGAGAACTCGAATAATTATATCCGAAGTAATTGCTTAATTAAGGAACATCGATGCTTCTTCGGCGCAGGCTAAATAGTTGAGTTGACATAAGTGAATACAGTTGCGCCTTAATAACCAATGCGATGTTTAGGAGGACGTTCTGCAAACCTAAGTCTGTGAACGAGACTTTGATATTGGGTTCGCGTCAGTGCATAGCATGTAAAATCGAACTTAAGCAGAAAAGAACGGAAGCGAACTTGTGCCTCTGTAAAACATCGCAAGAGAATCTCTTTGTAACAGAGAATGGCAGTCAAAGAAAGAAATAATAAATAATATAAACAACAACGAACGGATAGCGCCGTTTTCTGATGCATATTATTTTCAAAAGTGCGATGTACTTTCCCAAATCAGATGTCCTCTTTATTTCTGTCTTTCTGGTTGCATCATTTACTGCCGCCCCATCGGCGTTGCCTCGTCCTGCTTCTTTCGAAACAAAGCAACAAAACGACACGCCCGTGTTGCCCGGTTAAGCGGAAGTTGATTAGGCACAACTATCCCTCGGACGTAAAAGCGAAACGTACGGGCTGTTTTCTTCTTTGTGTGCACTTTTTTTTTTCTTTTTTTTTTGCGAGGACACTGGTGCTGCGAAAAATGACAAACCCGTTGCTTCGCAACGCGACTGTAAGATTCAGCAGACGCTCAATAAAGCGCGGCGTCCTCCCGTGAACGGCAACAAAACTTACCCCAAACAGAATTTACGGTCAAGCGCCTCGAACCGAGGGTTCTGTTTGGTTTAGGCCTAGCCCTTGCGTTAGGCCTAAACTGGCACATACATACGTCTTTCTCCTGCGGGGGTGCTCAACCTGTCCCTGCAAAGAGCAGAAACGTGTTATCTCGAAGCACGTCCCAACGTAAACAACGTTATCCGAGACATTCAGTCTGTTCCAAAGACCACGTAGTACCCCTCCCACACACCCCTTCCTCCCTCGTTAAGCGTAGCAGAGCACAGTTAGTACGCTGGGAGGGGTGCTTCTAGGAACTGACTACATTGCATCAATGCATAAAGTAGTGCCGTGCTGTTGAGGGCGCTGTACACTTCGCATAGTTTGTGTACTTATCGAAGCACTTTCAAATCCAGCCCGTGCGTCTTGAAGAGCCGTCTGCTTAGCCTTCTTTTGTCCAGACTACAGCAATACTACGCATGCGCGTTGTATAGGCCGCGGAAAGACACAATGCGATGCCCCGCAGGTTCTATCTTCGAAAGCTATGCTCTCGTTTAGAGTGACTAAAGAGCACGTATTGCGTTACGATTCACACGTACACAGACCACCTTTCGTCTGCGAAAACATCCGACACGCTTAAAGAATAGAAAAAAGAATCGACAGTAGGCGTCGCACGTTTCCGGAAATGCGTCCAAGAGGGGGAAACGCCGCAACGAAACAAAAAAGAAATTTGATGCGAAACTGATGAAAAAGAAATTTGATGCGAACGAAAGCTTCACTGAGGGGCCCAATCCAGGTTCTGTGCTCCGTTGGGGCCTATCAAAACGAAGTTTTGCGAGGGCGAACAGGCCGAGCACGTATACTTACACGATACGAAGAAAAAAAAAAGACCCGCAGTGGTGTGTATACACAACGGGACAGCGTAAACAAAGCGATGCTCTATAGGAAAGAATTCGAAAAGCTAGGCTCACGCGCCGCGCCCATTGAAACCCGAATCCCACATCTCTACCGGGCTTCTTTTACAACTTTTCTTCCTATTTATTTTTTTCCGACCAGAAAGCCCTCGATTTGTATCACGAGCGCGAAGAAAGAGAGGTCCCTGGGGTCATTAGAGTTTGGAGTCGCAACTGCCGGATCGTCTTGGCTACAGTAGAGCCGAAAAAAAAAAAAAAAAGAAGGAAGAACTGTAGCCTCTTTCTGTAGATCTACTTTCCTCTGGGTTAGGGATATGTGGAATTGAATGGAGCTAGCGTGCTAGCGGGTGATCTCTCAAGCGGCCATCAGTAGGTGTGGGTATGGCTGTGGACGCGAAAGATCAACACGACCTCTCTTTTTTTTTTTTTTCTTTTGGGTTAGGCTTAAACGGAGAACCGGCACTTTGGAAGTAAGAGGCGAATCGAAGACGAAGTCGCATCGCATCGCTCGAAGTGGAGCGGTGAATGGTTCGCTGCGGGCGACCGTTGCACCTTCGTACGATTACACTGCGCATGCGCTCCTCTTTTAAACCTGGAGTTTCCTTGTTCCTTCCTTTAACAATGCAGTTTGGAAACGTGTAGTGGGCGTCTGCTTCGCTTTAATCCAGAAAGCCTGCTTCTATCGCTTCGAAACCGTCGTCTGCGTTGCATTCAAACAGACGATAAAGATAAACTGCAAAGCGCATGCGTCGGTCCTTTGATCTTTTGACGGCTTCGAAATTTCAGGTCATTCGTTTGAATAACCCGGTTCGGAAGCGAAGTGTACCGTATTTTTAATTATAATACAAGTCGTCTGCTTCAATACCGCTTAGAAACCGTTGGCTAGATTGCATTGGAGCAGAAGCGAGAAAGAAACGACAAAATAACCATGCGATTAGGGTTTCAGCATGAAATAACGATAATTAGAAATTCCTCGTTGGTGAGAAATCAGCTTTTTTTTTAAATTAATGACTTATAAGGTACAGTGTCTTCGTTCTTTATCCAGTCATTCTTTTGCGAGAGAGTAAGCTTTAAAGACAACAACCACGCCCTCAAAGGAAACAAAAAGAAAAAAAGGAGCCGTCAAGGTAAACGGCGATCCACGAAAACCAAACGGCGCTTGCGAACGCAAGAAAGGGGCTCACAAATGCCGATTGCACAGAATAAAACCTTCATATCAGAGTATCGCTGCTTTTTGCACACACTTGCTGACTCAGGCTCGTTCAATAACGGTCTCACGTCTTTTAAACGCTATTTATTAACGTCTGACCTGTGATCGACGTCTGATCGTCGATCACAGAGATAGGCGTACCATTTTGCTCCTTTGTGTTTTCACAGGAAAACGAACAACGAAAAGCAGCTGACACAAATTCCATATAGGTTTTCCACGGTTCCGTACGTCAGAGCGGAAGCCATTTCTATGCTCCTGTGGCACTTTAAAAGGGTATGGGCTTGAGCTTGTTGGTAAGGCTTCATGGGTTCGAAACAGCGCGCAAAGTACGAGGACACAGAAAGAAACAGCGCCTGGTCCTGTCTGTTTCTTTCTGTGTCCTCGTACTTTACGCGCTGTTTCGAACCCATGAATCCTGTGGCACGTCCTTCGCCCCCCTCCCCTCCCACTCCCTCCGTACTTGAAGTACTGGGAAGTATGAAGGTATAGAGATGAGCGGGAGAAAGAGTGAGGTGCTCAAATACATAGCAGCAATGCACGAAGCCGTATTGGCTTTGCTTCGCATGCAGTAGGGCTGAGTACGTAGGTGCACGAGACCTTTAGACGACACGGGCGGCGGCGGGGGCGGCACGCTTCAAAGAAGAACGCCATTTAGCGGACGAAGTCGCCTGGAGAACCGCTGGAGTTCCGCCGCCTCGCCTTTCATGGTCCGCACTACTGTAGTATGCGCTCAGCCTAGTTTCCATCGGGGCAGTAGTAGACAGCGCCGTTAGGAGGGACACCAAAATTGCCAAACGACTTTCGGGTTTGCCTCCGCCAGTAAGGTATAGCCTTTCTTGTGGCAGCCGGACGGCTGGGAATGACCTGGGGTTCTGAGAACTGAAAGATCTGTGCGGTGAAAGCCGAAGCTCTTCCCGAGGGCTAAAAGAAATGGTCGTATAATTCAACGTTGCCGAAACACCCCTGAAGCACATAAGAAACCCGTGAAGCACCCCTACTGACTATTTCGTTCGCCACTGCGACGAACGCTTCAAATTTTTTAGGGTTAAGCTTCGTCGTCATGGCACGAGGGAAATGTCGTCTACTAATGAGAGATAAGATGGCAGCGAATAGTGCCGTCACTCTACAATAGGCCCTATGTCGTACAAATTGGATCATGCTAAACTCGCTCTTATCGTGGGCAGGCTATTTCACGTTGTAACGCGTTCTTCGCGTTTCGATTGTCCATGACTGTACTTAGTTGTAACGATTTGATTAAAAAGTCACAGGGTCCCTTATGCATTCGCCTAAGACGAATCGAACGCGAAAGCCATCTTTTTCTTCTCAGTCGATGTATTGATCCTCCCCCCCCCCCCCCCCCCCCCCCAATAACGTCCCAGATCTGCTCTTAACGTGATTTTGCACTTCCCTCACGATCAGCCCACCTTTGACCTAGAGATAATATTATGCGATGACGTCATCATGTGACGTCACACTATGTGTCGTCCCAGTGACGTCATGACGAAGAAACAAATTTTGATCGGTGGCGTCATGATGACGTCGTATGTTGACGTAATCACGCGATAATGATGTTCTCCATCACTCGTTGTGACGCCACCGATGACGCCGACGGTCAAATTTCGCGTTTCATGAGGCGTCTTAAGGCCGTTTCACATGACGCAAAAAGTAGCGATTTTCAGGCTGCGAATTCGCTCGCAGCGAAAAAAATGACCGTTCGCTCCCGCCGCAGCGGTCAGTGGCGAGCGACCAACATGTTGGAATATTTTTCGCTCTGTTCGCAGCGGCAGAGCGATTTTTCGGTCTGAACCCTTCGAAATAGCAGCGGCTCGGCCGAGCCGTCGAAATTGCGCCAACGAGTTTGTTTGGGTTGTGGCCGTTGTTGCGTATTCTCAAGTAAATTTAGATTGTAAAGTGTTTTTAAATGACAAGACAGGCGTGCTCTTCCCTACCGGTGATGAAAAGTTAAGAATATCATAACGGCCAGATTGTTACATTACATTCGAAATTTATGCAGTGTCTGCCACGAACAACGGCAGCAAGCAACCTTGCGCGCCGCGCCAGTCGCAGAGCGAAAATCGCAGAGCATTCGCAGTCCATGTGAAACGAAACCGCCATTAGCGGCGGTTGCGAACAGAGCGAATAGAGCGAGCCGAGCGATTTTCTTCGCTGCAATCGCGGCATGGGAAACAGCCTTAAGGCTTAATCCTTAGAACTCTTTTTAGAAGTGAGATCCCACCCAACAGTGCACGACTCTTGCTTCCTCCCGGGGGGAGCACCAATCGCGCTGTACTCACTATCGGTCTCCCGCGGCTTCGGTTGCCGAGTAATTGTGCCCTGATGGATGGTGACGCTCTTCCAGCCGTATAGCAGGAGGATGTATTGGACTCGGCTGACCAGCTAGCCATGCGATCACGAAAGAAAGTACCTAAACAAACAAAAGTAAGTAAGACACCGGGAACGTCTCCATCGGCAACGTGTCAAGCAAGCTGGGAGGGTGACCGTATAGGTGCAGTAGTGTAGCACGAGAACCCGCACGTGATTACTCTCTTTCTTTTTTTCTACGAGGAACGGTGTTCGATCGGCGTCAAGGGATCGGTTGCGTTGAATTGTCTCTTGAGCCTTGCTGGTCAATACGGCGGGCCTGCTCATGATTTACGTCACGTTGACACTGCCATTTCCATTTCAAATTATGTATTGTCTTGACGTTCGCAGGCGCGATAGATAGATAGATAGATAGATAGATAGATAGATAGATAGATAGATAGATAGATAGATAGATAGATAGATAGATAGATAGATAGATAGATAGATAGATAGATAGATAGATAGATAGATAGATAGATAGATAGATAGATAGATAGATAGATAGATAGATAGATAGATAGATAGATAGATAGATAGATAGATAGATAGATAGATAGATAGATTAGATAGATAGATAGATAGATAGATAGATAGATAGATAGATAGATAGATAGATAGATAGATAGATAGATAGATAGATAGATAGATAGATAGATCATCGTACGCGTTATTCGAAGGTCGCAGGTTCGGTCCCTGCCCGCGGCAAGTTATCTTTTCGTCCCCTTTTCTTTCTTTAAGATTTACCTTACATTTACTACTAACAACATCCGCTATACTTTCCTTGGCGTTATTGTCTTTTAGTGCTCATTAATATTGTGTATAACAAAGAAAAACGAGCCCTTAGGATTTCCACTTCTTTCCTTCATAGATAGATAGATAGTGTTTTTACACCTTTAGAGTAATTGTGGGGTGACCGTTTAATTATCAGGCCATAAGATCGTTCCTCAGCTGAGGTGTCTGGCAGGGCGCGCAGCTATACTAAGGAGAAAGCCTTACATACCTCATCAAATATGAAAAGTCACCGTTGGCGTCAACGCGGGGGACGCCAAAAATAAATCATCATGTGGTCATCATCGTGTGACGACGACCCAGATCGCCAGAATCTGGAACGTCATGGCGTCACATGACGACGTCATGACATGAAGTCGTCGCTTGGTCATAGGTTGGCCGATCGTGGAGCACGTGAGGTGCAGGAAAATTGAGATGCCTTCGAACCCGGAGACTTGCAAAACTATTCTAAGTGTAGAAAGCTTTCGGGGGTGGGGAAGTAAATGCAGTCGAATGAGCAGAAAAAAAAGTATTCTGCCTACGAGTCATCTTAGGTGAAATACATAAGAGACGCTGTGAGTTTTTTCGTTCGCCGAGTTCAGGGGCTGCCGATGCGATTATAGCACGAGGGATCCCCTCGCGATGAGCAGGTCCTGACACGCCGACTCTCGCATTCCAGTGATCCATCTCAGAGCGCATTTGTCGAGGCATGCCGAGTGAGACGGCGCTGGCGTTGTCGCGTTGAAACGTCGCTTGCAGACCCGGTGCGACAGTCGCGACTGGGAAATAAATGGTCTCTCGCGTCGCTTCCGCTTTATGAGAGAACGTGAGCGTCTCCTAATGGCGTCGGGCTCTTTTAAGTGCGTAGCACTTTAGGGGCCCGGCTTGTCGTCTATTCACTGTCTCATGCCGCATGGTCACGCAGTGATCAATACAGGCCTAAAACAATTGCTAACAATGCTCAAAACCAGAGCAATATTAGCTAACAAGGTGTAAATAATATGAACTAAAGCGATATCTAAGAATTAATTGCAAATATTCAACTAAAATCGCGAAAGGCGCTTTTAGAACATCCGCCTCATACCCACGCCGCGCAAGAGAGGACGCCACCGCCTCGGCAAGCCACCGATTTGCGAGGGAATGGCTGGGTTGCCCACGCTAGGCACTTCCTCAGGTCCTAGGGTAGTAGAGCTGCATAAAATGCAGGATTTAGAGCTACACCAAGACCTAAACAAGAACGACGTAAGAGCAGGATTTAGCGCTGAACTTAGAACTACAGCAGGGCCTACACAAGAAAGACATCAGCGCAGGATTTTTTTTCCTTTTCTTTGGATTCAGAAATGTGGTTACTTTCGCTTTCCTGTTCATCTATAGGTTTGTTTCATCGGCCATAGAACCTTTTCATAATACGCAAGTTCAGTTCCTTGCAGAGCACATTTGCCCAACTAATGGCGGCCCATGTTGTCCTTCCAGTGGAAAGGAGGTCCTAGTTGCATGTGCTCGAGCTTGAGCTATTATGTGTGTTTATATCAAGAGAGCTGAGTCTACATTTTCCGCGTCATAGCGTCAAGCAAACAGCACTTGAACAAGCTGTTTGAAGAAGTGACTAGCCGCCATTAGTTGGGTGAACTGCATCGAAAGAAAGCTAACTTTACAAGTGTCAAAGGGCTCTATTGCAAAGAATAAGTCAGTTTTGCCGCAATGGTAGAAGCAATGAAAGCGATAGCAACAAATCAGAATCTTATACGAGGTAAGGCTAGTGGCTCACTCCTTTAGCATGTGACCTGGCGTAACTCAGCTAAACGCTGGCGCAAGGAAACGCGGCCGCTGCCGCGAGCTTCGGGCTGCACGCCTGTGGCTTCAACACAAAAACACAAACATGCGGTGAACGCTGCTATGCCTGCGAACGTATAACGTGTTCTCTCTTTCCTCCTCGCTTTCTCTATTCTTTTAACGCAACAGCGTTAAAGAGCTCGTTTCACAGAAATTCCCGTGTAGGTGTCGGTGTTGGCGTCGTTTGTTGTGAGCGAAAAATCATCTTGTCGGTGACCAAAAAATCGAGAAAGATTAAAATAAAATACATTAAAAAATCTTCGGGTACGCGCGAGAATCGGACCCAGGCCGTCTGCGTAGCAAGCAGGCGTTTTTCCACACAGCAACGCTATTTCTTGAAACTACTTCAAAAAAACATGGCTGATCCCTCCATCATAGGAATCGTTATAACACGAAAGTGAAACGTGTCTTCACAGAAGGAGTGCTTATTGTGCAGTGATATATGAGAGCTTGTACAATGTATATTCGTGTTGGGCAGCTACAGCACCGTTCGACGTGGATGCACCCATGTTGACGGCATGTCTCTATCGCGACGACTAACGCCCATGATCATGATTAAGCCATTGTGGTAGCTGACGTTGTGAACATATATTTGGGCACAGCGAATCGTGAATCCCGCGTAAGGATGATATCAACAAGCTCATAATCAACACTGGTACCCAGTATGAACTTCTCCAAAGCGTCGTCAATTAAGGAGTGAAACGACACAGTGTGCGCTTTCTAGCAATGGGTGACCGACGCCTGCGCTCATGTAGACACTACCACACACTGTGCTTCATCAATACGGGAGGTAGAGTTCGCAACCTGTCTCGCAGGCGCTGGTCTCGCTCCACCAAGGCACGACATTCGCCCGTCGAAATCGCGTCCTTTCTGCAACGCGTATTGCAGCAGTTTTGTTAGTCGGTGCTCTCGCAATCGAAGCAGTCGGCGGCGGAGAAATCCCGTTAGTACATGTGGAAGCTGCACTACTACGATGAACCGGCGCACGCTAATACGAAGCGAAAGGCAAAGAACGTAACGACGTAATTGCGACAAGGGTGCCTCGGCGACGCCAGCGCGGCCAGAGTACCTGGCTGGTATCGAGACGCTTTAACCATGACCTCCGATATCGAACGCAATCTCGGAGTAAGCGCTAGTAAGTGTCGATCGTGAAGCATTACTTCTTTTCACCTCTCATAGACGGCAGCACCGCCCCGCTCCGCCGCGCCTACCTACACCGCCAACAGTGACCACCGTGCTAACCGTGCGAAAGAGAGAATGCGTGAAAGCTATAAGGCGCGTTCGCGCCGTGTCCCGCATCTGCCGAGTTAGCTTAGTCGGTAGGGCGTCGGGTGCTTGCCGTCGGGGCCGCAAGGTTATGGGTTCGATTCCCAGTGGGGGATCTTTTTCTTAGCTTTTTTTCTTTCTCACCCGCTGGCGTCCATTTTATCAACGTTATATCCGTGACGGATGTATGGTGGACCCCGGCATAAAACACTTTTGTGTTTAAAAAAAAACACTTCATGAATGTCCTGCAATGGATGGAGTCTCCTTAACGCATGTAATATGCGTGGCAGAAGCGTCGAATCGCGCCAAGTGTCAAAGCATGTTAATTGTGCAACGAGTGGGTGTTTTAAAGAACCACGCATTACAAAGCGCTCAGACACATTTAATCATCATCAGCAAAAGCATCAACAAGCTGCGTAGAATCGCATGTTGCCTTACAGACGCGTAGTGGCCCCTTCGCTGATTCGCAAAAGGAATAATTATGGTGTGGTGGGAACTTAACAACTGTACTTGCAGTAGGCATTCTAGGATACTTTGAAACGGCCAATGTTACGCTCGCACTCGTTCGTTTCCTTACGGCACGGTTTAGGCATGCACCGAGAACCGAAGCCAGGCTAGCAATTGAGAAGGGGCCCGATTACGCTATCGCATTCTACTCTTGAAGGCGAAGCTCAAGTGTCCTCCAAGTCCCCCCCCCCCTTCCTCCTCACCGAGCGTATGGTAGCGAACCGGGTGTTACCTGGTTAACCTCCCTGCCTTTCATTTGCCTTTCTCTCTCTTTTGCGATGACAACACAACTGCTACAAAGGTGTGAGCTGTCGCTAATCCCACTAATGTTGCGGCGCATGCGACTGCGGGTTTCCTGCCGGAGATACGCAGCACCCCTCCGGAAGCCTCCCATGCGCCTTTCGTATCACGGAGAAGGCCGGCGCGTTTGATCTTCGCTTGAGCAGCGATCATCGGCAACCCTCGCGCGCTTCCACTCGCGCATAGGCAACACTACGCGCGGGGCGATGTTATCGATTGCGTAGAACCTCACGGCGGCGCCAACGCCGACGGCAAAAATTCGCTAGGAGTGCCGATATAATTGATATCGCAATATTCTTCACGAACTTCGTATGCCCGCGTACCCTTGAAGCAATCGCGTTGCACATATGGCATTACGTCCAATATATGGCTGAAACCCTCAGTGCATCAGCATGCATTGGTACCCGCTTAATCGTTTTGATGAATGCATTCTTAGTTTTCTTTGTTCATTATAAGTAAAGTGCTTTTTTCCGAAGCACTGATATTGAGATAAGATAGGCAGCAATAAAAAGCGGGCCATGACATCAATTTCTCCTTTATTGATTTTTGTCAGTTAACAGAAAACACAAATTGGGGGATCCTTAAGCGTCGCCTTTAAGAGTTGAACGCGATAGCGAAATCCGGCCCCTAGTGCGCACTTCAACCACTAAGTACATACTTATTATTGTGTGTTGTTACACACACACGCACACGCACACAGACACACACGCGCGCGGGTTATGTATCTATAGTATTGGTACAGGTTTTCGATCTTAAGTACTTCCCTGTGCTAGAGTCGAGACATATTTCTCACAATGCTCACAGATGGTAGCACATTATCTAATGTTTGTTGTTTGCTTGATCAACGCCTCTTCTAGAAAGCAGGCATTGGCTTGATACGTTTTCCGCTAGATGGACATAGTTGTCCATTTTTGGAGCTGTTTGAAAGTTCGTGTGTGTTTATAGCGGCGATGGCTGCACTGTCTCGGCTTTTTTCGAAGCATGGCGTCGCGCAAAAAATGTAGTTTGATGGCATCGCCATTGCGCCTACAAATCGCCGAATCGGCTCATTTTTGTCGTGGCACCTGCCGAACAAAATGCGTTAAGGAGACTCCTTCCACTACATGGCATTTATGTAGTGTTTTTCCCCAGCCAATTGCAAGTAACATTGTGGCTTTGTGGTAGGAAACCTGCTTGCCACGCAAACGGCCCGGGTTCCATCCTCCATGGGGCCGAAGATTTTTATTGTGTATTTTATTTGCATCTTTCTCGATTTTTCGCTCACGGACGATTTTTCGATTACAAGCGACGTAGTGACGCCGACACCGGAGGCGGCATGTCTGCGAAACGAGCTCTCAACGCTATCGCGTTAAAATGTTGCTAAGAAGAGTAGTGCCTCCTCACGAATGCACAATATTAAGGAAGTGAGCCAAATGTTCCGGTCGGTGTGTAGGGGAAGAGGCGCAGGCCCGGAAAACGATGGGGTATTTGGGGATGCTAAATCGTGCGTATAAAGGCATGTGTATGGGGGGGGGGGGCGTGAGGGGGGAGTTCAAAGTAGCGTTTACAGTACGTTTTATGTCCCTAGAGGGCGATATACTTAGCTGACGCGGGGGACTCGTGTGGCGCACTAAACTTCACCGCCACGCGCCCGCCACGTGGTCCTCATAAGAGAAGGGGGTCTGTATATAGTGCATATAAGCCTGGCGGGGGCGGCCATCTTTCCAGTTAGGCTGAATAGGAAAGAAACTACCTCTACTCGAACCGACAGCGGCAGGAGCCTTGGAAGCCGCAAACGAAGCCGACGGCTTGTGCTGTTGACGGCTCAAAAGAGGAAGCTGTGGCACCAAACAAGGGCTGGTGTTCGGGTGGGAGTAGTGATCGGGGCAGTGTATGCAGAGTGGAAATTCAACGCAAGAGGTCGCCATGTTGAATGATCGGGTGCTAAGGTGGAAGAAAGATGGAAGAACGAGTGAGTGAGTGAGTGAGTGAGTGAGTGAGTGAGTGAGTGAGTGAGTGAGTGAGTGAGTGAGTGAGTGAGTGAGTGAGTGAGTGAGTGAGTGAGTGAGTGAGTGGCAACGTCAAGGAAAAAAAGGACGTACGAACCAAAAAAGAACACACATTAAATGATACACTTCCCGCGGCAGTGTATCATAGAATGTGTGTTTTTTTTTTCTCTTTATTATTCTCCTTAATCACCCAGGCCGAGAAAGAAATGGGTTTGCAGATGCCCGCGTTCTATTTCCCGCAGCCAGTGCATAACGTGTTGACTGTGAGTGATTCTTTATTTCATTAAACAGGAAAGAACGAGGAAGAAGGTAGGAAAGAGGGGAGGAGTGGACGATAACTGTCTCTCGGTGAGGACACCTGACGAGCTCGATAAGGTTTCGAGGTAGGGAGGATAAATACAATCGACTGAGAATAAAAATAAGGTGGCTTCCGCCTTCGAGTCGTCTTAGTAAGATGCATATGTGAGCGTGTGAGTTTCTTTTACGCCATCTGATCACCAGAACCAGGTCGGCAAGAAGCAACCGTTGCGTAATTTATACCACCTACAAGGAAACCTGCAATCCCCAGGGATAATCCACAAATCCTCTCTCTGAGATAATCTGCAATTATCTTTGCAAGATTCCTGTCTCGATTATTGGACATGACCCAGCCATCGATGGTGTCTAAAGAGGTTATGTAAAGGCTCGAACGTCAGCCTTGAACTGAGGTCGAGATTGTAATAGATGAGGCACTAGGCCTGAATACATGTGTTGAAAAAGAAACCGCACAATATTCGCATACAGTTATTCGGGAGCGCTTCATTCTTGGTTGTCCACGCCCTTGGCTCAGTTTTATATTTTTTTTCAAACATCAACTCATAGTTTTGCAAGTATCTGAACCTTGCCTTCAAATCAAGTAACCAAGCAATCTGCGTAATCTCAAAAGTTGCTATAATAGCACAGAAACTCACACGAACAAGATACAGTCGCAAAAGGCGTAACCCGACAAATACTACTCCCATAATTTGCGCTGCCTCGCGTCTTGAGTCGAACATTTACTAAGGTATACTTCGGAAACGTATCGCTTGGTGTCGTTTCTTTTATTATCTTCCTGTAAATGTGAACAACCTCAATACGTGTGAGATTCGCTTGCCTGAACAGAGGCAGAAACTTAAGGAACCATACGCCCTTCATTTCCAGAAGAGGCGCAGAGAAAATTACCAATTTCTTTTCAACCTTTCCGGTTCCGAGAGTCTCTTATTTATATCCGTTACGCGAGACTCGTACTCCCGCCTTTCCCCAGTCAATTACTGCCCTCCTTCTCTTCCTGCTTTCCTTCGCTTTCGTTATTTCAAGATTTAAGGGTACGCTCACCGAGCTCTTCACCTCCAGCATGAGACCCAATAGTGAGAGGCACTGCAACATCCCCCCTCCCCTCTAACCATCTTCTTCAACACAGCCTTCTGAAAGGCGATGACTGGAAAATGCAGTACCGTATATGAGAAAGCTTTGGGACATTAGCGTAGGGGAAAAAAAGGGGCCATTTGTTACGAACCTGGGCCCACAGAGAGCTCTGTATGCACAGTATTCTCTGGCACCTCGTTAAGAAACCTTGCTACTAAGAAAACCGTAGCTCTTATAAGAATGAGAGAAAACAAGTCGTTAACAAAAAAGTCTAACGTAGCAAAAAGAAGAGCACTACTGGGTTTTGTAAAAAGAGCGAAATAATTTTCGAGGGAAGTGGGAGTATCCAATCATATACTGTGATGGCCTCTGTACTCCCCCCCCCCCCCCCCCACGTCCTAAATAAAAGAACATTATGCGCGGGCTCTTACGGTGGTCGGCAGGAATGAGGAAGGGAAGTCAGGTGGAATGCGCGGGCTCGTCTGAGTCGTCTCCCTGCACCGGGATGATATAGGGACAAAGCCAGGAGTACGAGGGCTCTGACAAGATCCCCCTGCCATTGAAGCAGAGGGATTACGAGGTGCCCGGAATGGGGAAGCAATGGCACGCGCAATCCCCACGTCCCAATATAAGCACGCTCGTGGACGCCAAAGAGGGATATAGGTAGGTGAAAGGAAAAATAGGTATCCCGTGCCTAATGGCTTGTCTAATGTTATGGGGAAAAGGAAATGTAGAAAGAAATAATGTGTTGCAAATACGGAAAGTACTGGGATAGTCTGGCAATGCTGTGGCATTAGGTTCTTGGTCCTTTCTTTCTCGTATGCGTTCACAGGCAGGTAAGAAAGAGAGCGTGGGCTTGTAGGGTAGAGGTATGGTGTTTTCTAGAAATGCACACGCTATAGGGAAAGGAAAAGGTGTGTGTTCGCTCCTTCTTTGGGAGTGTCTTGCGACCAACGTATTTAGCTCCTTTTCCAATTGTTCTCGTCGGACTGAACGAAAGGCTTCTAGGCACGGGACTTACAGGCAATATATAATGAGATGGTACAGACATTGCAGGAAAATGTGTGGTTTGTCATAACGTAGAGGTGACGTAAGGTAGCTACCATATACGTATATGCGTGTACATACAGTGCATATATGCACACGCACACATACAAGTAACATGTATGTTACAGATTTGTGAACATACATTTTTTATGAAAGGGATTATTGACAACCATCCGTTTGCAGCACGAAGCCACAAGTTCCTCAGAAAGAAAATGTTCTAGTTGTAGAAAAATTCGTCCTGCTCCGGGGATCGTACCCGGGACTAATATCTCTTGTGTCTCTACCAACTGGCCTAACCTGGCAGCCAGGTTAGCTCAATTAGTAGAGCGACCACCCCGGAGGGGCGTTGGTCCCGTGTTCGATATCCATGTTAGCTCACTTGTTAGAGTAACCGTCCCGGAAAGGCGTTGGTCCCGGGTTCGATCCCCAGGTTAGCTCAATTGGTAGAGCGACTGTCCTGGAAAGGCCTTGGTCTAGGGATCGATGCCCAGGTTAGCTCACTTGATAAAGCGATCGCCAAGGAAAGGTGTTGATCCCGGGTTCGATCCCCAGGTTAGCCCAGATGGTAGAGTGACCACCCCGGAAAGGTGTTGTTCCCTGGTTCGATCACCGTGGCAGGACGAATTTTTCTCCAAATAGAAGCTTTCCTTTTTGATAAATCCGTATGGATTTCGTTGAGGCTTCATGCTACAAACGGGTGGTTGTCAATTATGCCTTTCATAACCCATTCGCCACCTGGCGGGATTCCGCAGAACTCATTTAAATAGATGTTTTTATTGTTTGTGTTGTTCTTACGTGCTACGCAAGTACTCGCGAACGTGCAATATGCACGCACACAAAATAATTCACTCACTCACGAATGCTGCACAGCACGCCGGATGCGAAAGGAACATATATCAACCCAAATGCGTGAGAGATGCAAGTCCCCAACATCGTTAAAGGCGTCCCCCGGGAATATCGCGACAAACATCGCCCGCTGCTACAAAGCCTTACAACGTCCATTTCCTGTCACCGTTCCTCCAAGTTAACATATTCTTTCCAAAACGTGTACAGTCGACGTAATGCTTGCGGCAAAGTCGCGATCGTAGAGCCTTCTTTTCGAAAAACGCTGGCACCGAGAAATTTCACTCGGGATCCCGGCACGGTTTTGACTCGTCGGCGATAAAAAGAGTGATGACTCTTCTAAAAGGAAACACACGCCGTATACTTATTTCTGGTTGTGGTACAAACACGTAAAAGAAATAACTCATGCACACACGTCGTGTCGGAACTATTCTCTCCTCTCTCCCCTATACATTTCTGCGTTTCGGCTCGCGTGCATCGTGGGGCTGACAAGAAAAGCGAGGGTTCTTTCTTTCTTTCTTTCTTTCTTTCTTTCTTTCTTTCTTTCTTTCTTTCTTTCTTTCTTTCTTTCTTTCTTTCTTTCTTTCTTTCTTTCTTTCTTTCTTTCTTTCTTTCTTTCTTTTTCGGGAAATTCCTCTTAACGTATCAGGAATTTCTTCTGCCGTGTCTCCCTTTCATTTCGTCTATATTTTTTATTTAAATTACTTATTGCATAGCCTGCGAGCATACGCATTCACAAGGACTGTCTCCACCATTAGCAAGGGTATTGAGAAATGAAACAACGCAGAAAAAAACGACACAAAGTGAACACAACACGGAGATCTGCAGAGGGAGAAAAGATTTTTCACGACCTGTCATCGCCGCCCTCCAGCCGGCAGGCGGCGCTGGTGCCGCTAGCGATCCTCTAAGTTTCCCTGCTGGCCGCAAGACGGCGATCTCAGCAGCAAGAGAGTAGGGTGCCTTGATGCCCGCGCGCTCCGCTGAGGGTGAGGACAGGCGCGTCGTCTGCTACGACGGCCGCCATTGCGAATCCCGCCGCAGCTCGGCAGCATGCGAAACGCGCTACACAAAGCGCTTGCGGTGCGCGGATACGTCCGGAACTAAGTGCACGCTAGTGAGATTTCTCTTTTTCTTTTCTTTTTTGAAGCTTGGGCAGCTTTTATTGCTGTTGTTGCCTAAATGTTTATCAAGGAAGCATGTAATGCTTGTAAGCGGACGGTCTGTGCATGTGTTATATGCGCTAGAGGTAGACGTAGACTCTGTTATGTTGAAAACGAATCCTCTTCCTTACGACGGAAACGACAAAGTCTAAAGCCTTACTTAATTTTCTCGTAAGCTATGCATTCCAAATACACAAATAATTGTTTAAAGTATTTGTATACATGTCAGCAGCAGCAGTATATGTATCTGAACACACACAATTTAGTGTTGCGAAGCTACCTAAGCGCGATTAGGGTGGCTCATTTTGGTAAGTTTGCAAACAATTTACTCTTTTATTACACATGGCATCACACATATTGTACACAGAATAAACGGCCGAGGGGCAGTATGGTGCGAATATCCTGCTAAAATGAAATGAAAGCTTCTTTATCATTATTATTGCTGACATTTCTTGCTCGCAATCTGTAGCCGCTACTGTATCGGCACTCGAGTTGCACCTTGAGTCCTTATCAAAACGATGAATACGTTCTTGAGTAGTATGCCGTAAAACTTTGCGTGCGCGCAGTATCAGTACGTTTTCCTTCTTTTTGTATGTGCAGTTTCTTTTTCTGTATCTGCAGGTTTTCTCGCATGCCCAATTGCATGCACCTATTACTGAGTGTTTCCAATACTGTTTTAAACTTTGTGCGGCAGATGCATGGCGTCATTTATTTGTCTCTTTTATTAATATTATTATCTGGGGTTTTACTTGCCAGGACCATGATATGATTATGAGGCACGCCGTAGTGGAGGGCTCTATGAATTTTGACCATCTGGTGTTCTTTAACCTGCACTGACATCGCACAGTGCACGGGTCTCTAGCATTTCGCCTCCACCTAAATGCGACCGCCGCGGCCGGAATCGAACCCGTGACTGTCGGGTCAGCAGCCGAGCTCCGTCACCACTGTACCAACGTGGCGGACGTATTTTTTAAAACGAAAGCCTTAAATACCTCATCAAACGCGAAATTTGACCGCCGGCGTCCCGCGTCTACGGCGTCAGCGTACCACGACGTCGGGGACGAGGGATGCAAAAAATCATCATGTGATGACGTCACCATATGACGTCATCATGACTTCCAAATTTTGGCGTGACGTCATATGATGCCGTTATCACATGACATCGTAGCTTGGTCAAAAGTGGGCAGATCACGGAGGCAGTGCAAAACCAGGTGAGGTGCCTCCGATCTTGAAGGCAATGCAAAACCGCGCTAGGTGCGCAAAAACTGAGAAGAAGATGGCTTTCACTTTCGAGCCGTCTTAAGCGAACGCATAAGGGACCCTGTGAGTTTTTATTTCATTAACTGGTTTTCCATGACGTACTCATTGTACAACTTGACTTTGTTTCTTGTATTTTTTTACTGACATAGCGTGTCTACTGTACACAATGCTTCCCGTCTTCTTCTTGTTTTCATGCCTCTTCTTTGTATAGACGCTTCGCGAGAACTGTTTGTATGCGCATTCCTGTATGAGCCTTCAGGGCTTACATTATTAATAAATAAATAAATTATGTTTGCTCAGGAGAAATAAATACTGAATGTGTGTGTGTTGGTGGGGGGGGGGGGGGGGCGTGTACAGTGTACAGGCCATTTATTTGTTCGCATTAATGCTGCGCTGACAGAAGCAACTACACAAATAAAACGCAAATTACACAATAAAACAAACTGCCACTAGTCGCTTCACAGTGATCGTAAATGATTAAAAAAAGCAGGAACTGTGTAATTATTTAAGACAGGACGAAAATGTAACCTTGAAACACAGAAACAGGGAAGGATAAAAAACATATAGCTGCACACATACAAACATGGGCATCAGACCAGCATAGAAGGCGTACTTGAAACAAGGAAAGGAATATAAAAAACAAGCACCATAACTAAAACCCGCCATGGTTTTAGTTATGGTGCTTGACTGGTGACCCGAAGGTTGCGGGATCGAATCCCGGCCGAAGCGGCCCCATTTCGATGGAGGTGAAATGACAAGCCCGCGTACTTAGATTTAGGTGTACGTTAAAGGGGTACTGACACAAAATTTCGCGGCCGAGATAGCCTGCTGGATCGATTTCCGTGTACGTGCGTGTACCATCTGCGAAATATCGACAGCGAATAAAGCTTGGAAGGTATTTTATATGAATATTGAAGTTCGCGTGCGCGATCCAACATTATAGGGCGCACCTATTGCATTGACACCCTCGGAGGTGACCCGAGGTGACCCCCCTACTTCCCATACGTAACCGTTGTAGCCGGTACAACAAGTTGTGATGACGTCGTAGCCGCCATTTTTGTTTTGACGCGCTCGCCGCTGCGCTGTTGGTGTCTCAAGGAAATCGTCGCCAACAGACGACGATGAGGAGGACGACGACAACGAGGACGATGATGGCGACGTCATCGCGCAGCACGCGCGGCAAGCGTGCCGTTGTCAGATGGGAAGGAGACGCGGCGCCCGGAGGCGCTTTGTCCCGGAGTTCTACAATACTCATCAACCCATCATCATCCGTACGTCTATCCCGGCACTTCCTCCCCCTCGGGTTGTGGAGGGGAAGGTTTGTTTCGGAAAGACGGTCCCTGCCCGGACAAGGGGGCTACCGCTCGGCGCGAAGCGCCAAACAGACGTAGCCAGTCTCACGGCCCCACGCCAGAGAGACTCGGCCATGGGGCTACAGTTTGGTGCGGCAACTTCAGTCGCCACACACAAAACAGACGTACCCGAGAAATACCGCACGGCTGGGAGCCGGCGGGGTCCTACCCGGACGGGGGGGCCACAGTTCGGCTCGACGAGTCCAATCGTCGCGCACTGAACTGCAACCACATTGGGGCTATCGTTTGGCGCGGCAACCTTGGTCACCGCACCCAAACTGGACGTACCCAGGGAGTACCGCGTGGCCAAAGGCCAGCGGTGTCCTACCCGGACAAGGGGGCCGCCGTTCGTCGCGGCGAACAGAGTCACCGAGCACAGAACGCAAACGACCGACGTGGAACCTCGTGGGTGGAGCCCAACAAGGCGACTGGATTACCCGGGCGCATGCAAAGCACGGGTAAGCAACAGCGGAGACCTCGACCGTCATCACCGCGGTGTAGCAACCGAAG